>NC_056733.1:925872557-925890057 GCF_019279795.1 Protopterus annectens | reverse complement strand
ATCAGTAAGAAACTAAGGTCCCTCATAAAATCATCCAAGGCTAACTTCGAAAGACAAACAGCCAAGGACTCGAAAGATAACCACAAAGCCTTCTTTAGCTATGTCAAAAATCTAAGTGGCAACTCGCAGATATGCTCTGAGATAGTGCAAAATAGCACAAAATATACTGAACCTACTGATACTGCCAACATACTGGCAGATAGATTCAGTGCAAACTTCACCTCCTTCTCACCTTCAAAAGGGCCCACAACAATACCGGAAAAGTGTAGTGTCCCAGAAATCACAGAAGCACAGGTGAAAACAGCCCTTTCAAAAGCCAAAAACACAGCATCAATGGGGCCAGATGGTGTCCCAAGCTGCGTCTTGCACGAACTACAGAACAAACTAACCTCCCACCTAAACACGCTGTTTAACCTCAGCCTCTCCACAGGCTATGTGCCCATAGAATGGTGCACAGCAATGGGTATTCCGCTCCACAAAGGTGGAGCCACAACTGACCCTGGAAACTATCACCCCATAAGCCTGACAAGCCTGATCTGCAAGGCTATGGAGCACATCATCTTGTATATCATTAACAAAGACACTGGGAACCTCCAAACACTTGACCCGACCCAGTTTGGCTTTGTTAAGGGCAGGTCATGCCTACTAAACCTGGTTGACTTCTTTGAGACAGTTACCAAGGCCACAGACGAGGGAAAGGTGGTTCACACAGCCTACTTTGATCTCGCCAAGGCGTTCAACACCATTCCTCACTCGGGTATTATAGAAAAACTCACCAGCCTGAACATAAACCCCTACGTCACAAGATGGGTTGCCAACTGGATTACAGACAGAACTCACATGGTAAGAATAGCAGGCTCCAGGTCTGACTCTACACCAGTCACAAGTGGTGTCCCACAAGGCTCTGGGACCCCTACTGTCAAGCATATATTTCTCAGAAGTACAGGCAAACACAGGAGTACTATGGCTAACCAAGTTCGCGATGACTGCAAACTGGGAGCCATAATTGACTCTCCGGCTGACACGGACATCCTCCAAAAAGACCTTACTGAGACAGACACCTGGTGTCAAAGTCATGGCCTCAAGCTAAATGCCAAAAAATGCATAGTCATCCCATTTGGGAAAAACAAAACACCCACGAATTACCACATAGGTGGCAGCACCCTTAATACAGAAGAGGTAATAAGAGACCTGGGGACCCAGGTAGATAGTAATCTTTCCTTTCACAATCATATTGCCAAAGTAGTTAGGAAATCCTTCTATGTGGCCCATCTAATTACTAAGGGGTTCGCATCTAAAAATAAAGGGTTATAGTGCCCCTCTACTCATCACTCATCAGACCCACCACAGAGTACAATGCCCCATTTGGGTTGTACCTCACAAGACACTTCCAACAGATTGAAAGACCACAAAAGCACCTCACCAAGAGGATTACTGGCCTCAAACATATGTCCTATGCAGCCCGACTGAAAAAACTCCGGCTGTACTCAGTGGCATATCGCTTACTCAGAGGTGATCTCTGCCTGACTTACAAAGCCATGTCCAACTCAGAATTGATGGACATGCTCCACCTAAAGAAATCCAAGTCACTGCGAGCCATGCACTCTAGTGAGCTAAACCTCGCCACAACAATAAATAGAACATGTTGGAGGGATAGATTCCTGTCACAGAGACTCCCCATGCTTTGGAACAAAATTCCTAACTACATTAGGCAGAGCCCCTCACTAATACTCTTCAACAGAAGCCTTGACGAGTGGATGGGTAACAGAAAGTACACCCCTGGGATCACTTCATTGGCTCTACTTGACAGAGGCTCAGTTAATTAATCAATGGGGCGGCGAAAGCCGACACACTCTGGCTAGGCTTACAAATGCCTAGTACCTGCCTATGAACCTATTACTGGCCTCACAGAAATGTCCTACACTGGCCGCCTCAAAAAACTCCAGCTTTACTCCGTAGCATATCGCCTACTCCGAAGTGATCTCTGCCTAACATATAAAGCTATGTCAAACCCAGAGCTGTTGGACATGCTACACCTAACAAAATCCCAATCCCTCCGAGCTACATGCTCTAGGGACCTAAACCTTGCCACCACAATAAACAGGACATGCTGGAGGGATAGATTCCTGCCCCAGAGACTTCCCATACTGTGGAACAGGCTACCTATCTATGCCAAGCAAAGTTCTTTATTAGCACTCTTCAAGAGTGGATGGGAAATAGGAAATACACCCCGGGGATCACTTCTGTGTCTCTGCTCGACAGTGGCACAGGAAAATAACTTTCTTGGGTGGCGTAAGCCAGGGAACCTTGTTGGCTAGGGTTACGTAGGCCCTTGGACTGACAGCTTAGTACCTACCTATGAATCTATGCTCACATCTGAGCACTGGGTATGCATGGCGCATCTCGGGGCTTAAACAGGAAGGCGATGGAAAGGGAAAACAGCAGTAGGAAGGCAATCAAGAAGAACTAGCATAGCTGGCAGGTGAAATGTATCAAAATCAGCCACTTACACAGGCAGCAGCCCAGCCCAGCAAAGCACACTACTATAAATTATGCAAACACCTTTCACTCTGGATGAAATATGTAAAGAGAAAATACCACTCTGGACACAGAAATAAATATAAAGTTAGCGCTTTCGTTTATAAAATATATAAACTTCTTCAGACCTTTCACTCTGGTTTTTCCCACAAACTCTACACCACTGGTGTACACAAACGGGGAAATTTTAACTGACAAAACTAACAAAATGATAGGGGCTGCTGTCGTACTCATATATCAATATGTGGAACAGGCTGAGGGTGGTGAGGATAAGAATGCTGATGACCAACCCACAGTGAAGAGAAGGAGAAGAGTGTACAGATCCAGGGTATCCTACCAGGGGCTACATGAGCTGGAGATAGTGGAGCGCTATAGGGTGGACAGGGATATCCTACAGCAAACTGTTGAGCTGTGCTGGCCATGCCTCACACACAGAGCCAACTGAGGGGGAACCCATCCCAGTGGATACCAAGGTATGTGTAGGCTTAAGAATACTAGCCACAGGCAACTTCCAAAGGCCAACTTGGAATTTCATGGGGATCTCACAGGCATCAGCATCCAGGGTACTCCACCAATTCCTGGAGGCCATGTCAGCACATGCCAGTGAGCACATATATTTCCTCAACACCCGTGAGGCATTGACCAGCAATATGTGCCTCTTCCACCAAATGGCAGAATACCCTGAGGTAGTGGGTGCTATAGACTGCATGCACATACACATCAAATCACCACCTGGTGAGCAGGGTAGGGTCTACATAAACCGCAAGGGCTTCCCCTCCATCAACTGCTGGGTTGTGTGCGATGCCCAGGGCACTATCATGAATGTGTGTGCTGGCAGCGCTGGAAGCTATCATGACTCCCACATCTGGCATATGACACAGCAGTACCAGAGATTTGCCAGTGGGGACATCCCATATAGCCACCTAGTGGGGGATGTTGGTTACTCACTGGAGCCGTGGCTGATGACACCCATCAGAAATGCACACACACCCGAACAAGAACTCCATAATGAGGCACACGCACAAACCAGAATCATAACAGAGCGTGTGTTTGGAATGCTCAAGTCACGGTTCCGGTGCCTGGACATATCCAGTGAAGCCTTGCAGTACTCTCCAGCTACATGTACACACATTTTCATTGTATGTGCCATGCTACACAATATGATCCTGAAGAAACAGCTGCAGCAGCAACAGCATGGGGCAGGGTCACAAGCCCCCCACCATTGGGTGGCCAAGGCCAACACAGGCACAGAGTGACTCAGAGGAGGAACAACCTGAGCCTGCCCACGTAGGCAGAAGGAGGAGTGCCCAGTATGCCCAGGCTTTGGCAGAGAGGCAACACATAGCACATACACTGACATGGTACGAACCCAGGGAATGACACGTCTCTGACTCGCACATACAGTAAAAGGGATGCCAAACATGACACTACCTGTGCTTTACCATGTATAGGGAGTGTACTACATGCATCTGACATAGTCAGCCCTCCAGCACCATCCTCAGTACTGGTAAAGCCACACGGTAAGTCACTCTGCTACACTTTGCTGTGAGGGAAAGGTTAGTTTGCTTTTTATTTGTTGTATTACTTTACTGCCTTTTTCTATTTTGAATATTGTGATTTGTTTTATTTACCTTGTGTTTTACTTGTATTCTGCTTTTAACTGCACGTTAAAACTTGAAAAGAGACCACAGCTCTGTCTCTTGTGAATCAGGCAGAATTTTCCACCCTCCTACCTGTTTACTGCAGTGTTCTTAAACACCACTGCCTTTCTAGTTACATTGCCCTTATGTTAATTTGACCATATATCTAATTTCCTCTCTGTTTTTACTGGCTTGTATGAGTAAGCACAAAATTATCATTTTGTGAAATAACTCCCCTTCAACTATTTAAATGTATTGGCCATCCTACTGTGTTCCATAGTATCAGAATACAAAAGTGACCACCCCCTTTCAATCTATCTTTCTGTTTTAAAAATAGTGACTCTCCACTAAAACTTACCTTTTTAGACAGGTAAAACTTAGGTTACCTACTTTTGCATCTAACTCCTCTCGTGCACAATGCAGTGTTTAGGATAATCCATTTTTTTCATCTTACCTTTAAGCATCCCTGTGACTAGCACTTGCTTTAAGACCTGCTGGAAAGCACCAGGAAGTCTTAAACTGATACAAGCACTCAACTCTCCTTGTTAATAAGGAGAAATTAATCGCAGGCACTAAACAGCCTATAATTACAAAGTACCTTGCTAAGGTAAGAGAAAACAGCTCTTGTACTTTACAAAAAAAAAAAAGCACCACACCAGGCATGTCCAAGGGTCAGCTTCTGGTGATTTCTCCTGTCCACCTGGTGAATCTGGGCATACGGGGGCAATGCAGCAATTGCCTCATGTACACAGACAACCCTCTCCTCCTACCACCCAATACTACAATCTGTGAGAGATGCACTTACATAGCCAAACTGGAAGCAAAGCTCTCTCCACCCAAGACTGTGCTAGACAGTCAAGAGGAGAAGGTTATCACCCACACTACACATCAAGCAACACATAGCCCTTCTAAACCCACACTACCAACACCCACACATAGCAACACTAAACCCACATATGTGGAGGCACTTAACAGTAACCTGCCTAAGCAACAAGGACCTCCGAAGCTGAAACACAAACACCAATCACAACCAGTGTCACATAGCTCACACCAGTGTGCCACCCAACAACAGCCCCTAAGGCAAGACAACGTACCCAACACTTTAGTCATAGGTGACTCTACAGTCAGGCATACTGATGTCCCACTCACCAGGCTGAACAAGGAGAAAATTACAGACAGCTGCCTGTCAGGTGCCAGGATCTGCCACATAACGCGTGCACTCAAGTCACTCCACAAGTACAAATTTGACTGTGTCATTGTCTATGTTGGAGTGAATGACTTGAGACGTACCTCCCTGGACTACACGAAAAGAGACATGGAAGAGCTCTCGGATCATGTGGTCCAGGCAGGTATGACACTAGCCCTGAGTAGCATCCTGCCTTCGCCCGGAATGATGACACAGTATAAGGACAAAATGACTGACTTCAACAATTGGCTAAGCTTCTGGTGTCATTCAAAGGGGATCCAGTATCTGTCTGCCTGGGACATCATGATCGACAGACCACAATGCTTAGCCAGAGTTGGTCTGCACCTGTTGCCCCTGGGATTCAGGTTACTAGCTAAGGCTCTTGCCACCCCTATAGTGTCTTTTTTAGGCAAAGATCAAAGGACAAAAACACTACCGTAACAGGTACAAGCATGCAAAATCTGAAAAGGTAATGCTACTCAATGCTAGAAGTCTAAACCTCAAAATACACTCTCGAGGCACTCCTAAAAATGGAAAACATCGATATCTGTGCAGTAACTGACACCTGGTTCAAGGCTCCAGAGAGCACCCCTGCAATACCAGGCTACAACTTTTACCACACTTTTCGGCCACCAAACCAGGACCGAAACACTAAAAGTGAATGAGTGTCCATATTCACCATGGATATTCACAACAACAGGCTAGTTGCCCAACACAATGCATCTGAAATTCTCCAGGTGCAACTAACACTAGGTAAGACTGCAATCCAAATTTTAGCTTGCTACAGATTCCCCCACCATGCCCCAAGATTCTCACTACACCTTTCTAAACATACTGGAAAATATTAAGATACAACTAAACACCCTAATACTGGGTGATTTCAAATACCCTGACATTAACTGGGAAAACTACTTGTGTACCAACACCTTTGCCTAATGGTTCTTGGAATTCATAAATTACAACGCCCTGGATCAACTAATCCTTAGTCCCACTAGGGGCTCCAATATCCTAGACCTGGTCATTACCAACATGGGAAATCGATGCTCCACACCTATGGTCACCCCCTCATTGGTCAGGTCTGACCATAAGCTAATCACCTCTGACATCCACATCCCACCCCCCAGTAAGGAAACCTCTGTAAAAAAAACTTCTCCAAAGCCAACTTCATGCTACTCAAGTCAGAAATGACAAACTTCATGACACCCATGCAGATGGGAACTGAAGGTTCGACTGCTGAATCCTACTCTAAGGCACTGTGCGAGCACATCCACTCATGCATGAATCATGCCATCCTCAACAGAATCAAGACACTCTCCTCCAAAAAAAGGAGGGCAATCTGGTGGTCCCTTGCCATAAACAAACTTTACAACAAAAGGAAGAAACTGTTGCAGAAAAGAGGAAAATCCCAGGATGCAAAAAAATCCCTTACCAACCTCAGTAAGAAGCTGAGATCCCTCATAAAATCCTCCAAAGCTAGTTACTAAAATAAAATTGCCAAAGATTCCAATGACAACCACAAGGCATTCTATAGCTATGTCAATAATCTAAATGGCAATGCTCAGACCTGCTCTGAGTTACAACAGAATGGCATTAAATATACTGATCCCAAGGATATTGCCAATATCCTGGCAGATCGAGTCAGTACAAACTTCTCCTCCTCTCACCCCCTAAAGGGCCCATCTCAATACCAAAAGATTGCCAAATTCTGGTAATAACGACCACACAGGTAAAAAACACACTCTCCAAAGCAAAGGGAAGTAAATAGTGTGGGAAGAAATAGCCAGGGAATTGTTATGGCTAGGCTTTTATAGGCCCTAGGGCCAATAGCCTAGTACCAGCCTATGAACCTATAAGAATGCAGCATCCATGGGACCAGACAACATCCCAGGCTGTGTACTATATGAACTACAAAATGAACTGGGACCTCACCTAAGTGTTATGTTTAATCATAGCCTCACCTCAGGCTTCATGCCACTGAGTGGCGCACAGCTACAGTTATCCCACTCTACAAGGGGGGATCCACCTTGTATCTCTGGAACTACTGCCCCATCAGTCTGACGAGCCTGATCTGCAAGGCCATGGAATGTGTTATCATGGAACTTATAAACAAAGACATTGGCAACCTTCAAACACTGGATCCCACTCAGGTTAGGTTCGTGAAGGGCTGATCTTATCTCCTGAACCTGACTGACTTCTTTGAACCAGTCTCCAGAGCCATGGACAAGGTTAAGGTGGTTTGCACAGCCTATCTGGACCTCGCCAAGGCCTTCAACACCATCCCCCACTCTGGAATTATAGATAAACTTACTAAGCTGGGCATTAATCCCTACATCACTCGATATATTGCCAACTGGCTTACTGACAGAACCCACACTGTAAAAGTAGCCGACTCCAAATCCAGCTCCAGACAAGTGCCAAGTGGAGTACCTTAGGGTTCAGTCCTGGGACCACACTTGTTTGGCATCTACTTCTCTGAAGTACAGGCCAACACTAAGGGACTCTGGCTAACAAAGTTCACAGATGACTGCAAACTGGGAGCTATTATTGAATCCCCCAAATGATGTGGATATTCTACAAAAGGATCTTGCAGAAACAAATGCTTGCTGCCAGAGCCATGGGCCCAAGCTCAATGCCAAGTAATGTATAGTTATCCCCTTTGGGAAAAAAACATCTACCCGTGAATTACCACATAGGTAGCAGTACACTAAACACTGAAAGTGTGATAAGAGACTTAGGGACACAGGTGGACAGTGGTCTCACCTTCGATAACCACATCCCCACAACAATCACGAAATCCTTTTATGTGGCACACCTCATCACTAAGGGCTTTTCATCCAGAAAAAAGAAGTCATTATCCCACTGTACTCATCCCCTCATTAGACCCTATTATAGAATACAATGTCCCGTTTGGTATGTACCTCTCAAGACATCTGGAACAACTGGAAAGGCCGCAGAAATACCTCACTAAAAGAATCACAGGCCTAAAGCAGATGCCCTATGCTGACTGTCTAAAAAAACTCCACCTATATTCTGTTGCATATCGTCTGCTCAGAGGCGATCTCTGCTTAACATACAAGGCCATGTCAAACCCAGAGCTGTTGGACATGCTACACTTAAATAAATCCCAATCCCTTTGAGATGCATGCTCCAGAGATCTAAACCTTGTCATCATAATGAACAAAACATGCTGGAGGGATAGGTTCCTAACCCAGAGACTCCCCAGACTCTGGAATAGACTGCCCATATATGTCAAGCAGAGCACCTCTTTACCCCTCTTCAAAAGGAACCTTGATGATTGCATGGGAGATAGGAAATTCACACCCGGGATCATGTCACTCGCCCTGCTAGAAAAGGGTCCAGGGAAGTAAATACTGTGGGAAGAAATAGCCAGGGAATTGTTATGGCTAGGCTTGTATAGGCCCTAGGGCTGATAGCCTAGTACCAACATATGAACTCTTCCTATCAATTGCCTAATGGAGTAGTATGTTCTGCTAGTTGTATCTATGGTATGGATGTGAGCATGCAAGAGAATCGGATGGCTGAATGGGATGGCAGCAGATAGTAGACACCTACATGGGCAGTATGAAATCCATAACAAATACTGGTGTCAACAAAGTAGGCAGTACTAGACAAGGTGACAAATCACACTGCAGTACATGTGGTGGCCCAAATGTGTGTCCATAGGACACATACATGCATGTCATTGAGGCTCACATACCCAACAACAACCTCAGCCAGCAGGACAGGTGTAGATGACCATAAAGAAAGGCTGTGCTATTGCCTCCAATTAATGGCAATGGAGAACAGCTCCCCTCCAGACCTACACAGGCAGACTACAACAGGTCAGGCAGTTGTATGTTAGTTCTGAAGGGTAAGAAGTCTAAAACTGAAATGTAGGTCAATAAAACCCAAGATCTGTACTCTACTGATATGCCTCAAGTCTGCATGATAGGTCAGAATACAAACCGAAATGGAAGACAACAGAGTACCTGAAATACCAGTATAGTCATAACAAATGTTTACAGTTGTCAGGTGTGCCCCCTCCCACAATCCTATGTAGAAATGCAGTAATATGTACATGTGGGTTTAATAACAGTGGAGCACAAATTACCTCAGCTGGCCCAATTTACAGCATAGATTGTTGCATGTGTGCAATATGCAAGGCTCTGTGTGTTAGATTGTTGTGTGTTGTACATTGTGTGGAAGTGGTCAGCATGTAGGCATGGCAGGTTGTGTCCTGGTGGCCTATGGCCAGTATTGTTGATGACAGGGCCATGTTCTGACAACTGCAGTGCCAACCACAATGCATCCCAGCAAGACCCAATTCAGCAGTCATCCATACTCATTGTTCAGATGTCAATATCTGTCACCATCTGAAAGATGGACATGCCATGAATGTGGGCCCAAACATACACACAGTACACAGGTGGAAGTACCCTAGACAGAGTACATAAAACGTAACTGTCAACTGCATACACCTTTGGAATTGTACATACAGGTTAGCAGCACATTAGTTGTCCATGTAGTATGGAATACTGATGTAGTCTGGTCAATCACTGGCAGACCACAAAAGGCACAGTTATGAAGTAATGAGAGACCGCCTATGTCCCCCACAAGACAGTATAAGGGGAATGTCCCAGGTATATCTGTGAGTCAGCTGCAAGAAGCTTCCATATCACACATGCACTCAGCTCACCCCACCATCATCCACAGGTTTATCACAGATCATATCCCTGCTGTTGAGTACAGTATGACCCCCACTTCTGTATGGGAATACCCACAGAATCTAGCATGCTGAAGAGGTGTCCCATGCAGGTGTGTCCCTAGCTGTAAGCAGCACCCTGCCAGCATCCAGACCAATGGATTAATATGGACAGGAACTATTGCCATTAACACCTCACACACTTACCCTGTCACCCCAGGGGAATCCAGTGGATCACAGCCTGGGACTGTAGGAGAGACAGAATGCACTGGAGTGCTACAGATAGCCTGCATCACTACCAAATGTCCTACAGTCCTTTGTCAAAAGCCTGTGCCTCACCCGTACTGCCAATGTACGTTATCTCATGGGGTCCCAACTAACAACATAACACAGTCCACAGAACACAAATGCAAGGCCATGTTGACAAATCCCAGTAGCATGATCACCATGTCCTACTGCATGAACTATGGACCAACCCCTAAATAACACTGGGATGAAGGGACAACTATAGGGATACTTTGCAGATATCACTCGCATAATGTTAGGAAGAGGATAGAATAACAGAGTGGGGGTTGTAGAAGCACTGATGCCATGGAGTGTGTGAAGTCTGAACTCTGATGTGTGCCCATACTACCTCTGCCTGCAAACCCAGTAATGGGTGACTACAAACCCGCTCGTAATCCACAATGTGAAGGGGAACTGACCAGATATATGAGCCCTGCCTCTAGGTAACCAGGGTGAATCTGTACAGCTGAGAGGTATGGCCAGAGCAGGATATGGCCAATCTGTTATGTCGATAGATGTACAAGCAGGGAATCCTCAGCCACCATAGTACCAAGGTGATGGACCATTTATACAGATCCATCAGCAAGTGTCTGCAGCTACCCCTCCAGAATGGCATGAGTGTGCAAGAATATGTAGGCTGCAGACCACAATACTGGACACAGCTTCATTCATCTTGTATTTCCCAGGAAACAACTGTGAGCAAATAACTACATCTGTCATTAGTTGATGACATAATTCATCACAGTGTAAAACAGTACATGTCTGAATATCTCTGTTAACACCATGTAACACAAGCAGCACAGACAGAATAGTTGCAGTATCCCACTATCTTTCGCCCATTGTGACTCCATATTGTCAACCTATCTACAGATATCCTGCAGAAACAGGTTGCTAGGTGTAGGTGTAGAACACAAAATCCTGCACTGGAGTACAACCTACCTGGAATGGATTCACACACTCAATACAGAAAGTCATACTGGGCATGCACCTACACTTAGAGAAATGAAGCCTATGTCTGACAACAAAATACAGAAGGTCATACTGGGCATGCTCCAACACTTGGAGAAACGAAGCCCATGTCTGACAACAACAGCGGACTATATATATCTGTCAGCTGCAGATGACTGTGCACACACAACACACTGCACACCATTCATATTTTGCACACACATTTGACAGAAATACTCACACATATCCAAGGCCAACACAGTATAAGTCAAACATACACACAGAGAGATGTGGGGAAGAGAGAGGCAGACAGTGACAAAGAGATTGCCATCATGAGGCTTGTTCCACCCACCACACATTCAATTGACCAATATCACATGATGTGCCGATGTCAATCATTGTAGACATTTGCTTTTGTTAGCCCTCAGCCCTATATTGTCTGTGGTGCATGTGATAACTGTGTAGCATGACAGTACAAATCAGTATTCATCTAGCATTTGTATACCCAGTCCTGTCAAATGTAACGTGTGTGACTGAGTTTTGTATGTTACCAAATAAATGGTTTATGGCCCATTCACACAATCTGCACTTGCATAGCCCATGTTAGCATTCATGCTGATGTCAGTCACCTTGAAATTCCCCTCTGGACAAGGGCCAGCCCTATAAGCTCTGCGGCACGTGTGATAACTGTGTAATGCTATAGTGTAACATACTAGTTAGGAAGGAGTTCTAATCCCAGACATTGCAACTGTGAAACTGTGTGTGTGTGTGTGTGTGTGTGTGTGTGTGTGTGTGTGTGTGTGCGTGTGTGTGTATTGATTAATGATTTTGAGGCCATTCACAGTCACTATACCTCCCATTGCCCTACTTTAGCAAGCCTGCTAATGTCAGTCACCTTGAAATACCCCTTTGGACAAGGGCCAGCCCTATAAGCTCCGTGCCACGTGCAATAACTGTGTAATGCTATAGTGTAACATACTAGTTAGGTAGGAGTTCTAATCCCAGACATTGCAACTGTGAAACTCTGTGTGTGTGTGTGTGTGTGTGTGTGTGTGTGTGTGTGTGTGTGTGTGTGTGTGTGTAGAGATTAATGATTCTGAGGCCATTCGCAGTCACTACACCTCCCACTGCCCTACTTTAGCAAGCCTGTGAGTCACCTTGAAATACCCCTTTGGACAAGGACCAGCCCTATAAGCTCCATGGCACGTGCGATAACTGTGTAATGCTATAGTGTAACATACTAGTTAGGTAGTAGTTCTAATCCCATACACGGCAACTGTGAAACTCTGTGTGTAGAGATTAATGTTTTTGAGGCCATTCACAGTCACTACACCTCTCATTGCCTTACTTTAGCAAGCCTGCTGATGTCAGTCACCTTGAAATACCCCTTTGGACAAGGTTCAGCCCTATAAGCTCCTTGGCACATGTGACAACTGTGTAATGCTATAGTGTAACATGCTAGTTAGGTAGGAGGTCTAATCCTAGACATGGCAACTGTGAAACTCTGTGTGTGTGTGTGTGTGTGTGTGTGTGTGTGTGTGTGTGTGTGTGTGTGTGTGTGTGTGTGTGTGTGTGGAGATTAATGATTTTGAAGCCATTCACAGTCACTACGCCTCCCATTACCCTACTTTAGCAAGCCTGCTGATGTCAGTCACCTTGAAATACCCCTTTGGACAAGGGCCAGCCCTATAAGCTCTGTGGTGTTTGAAATAACTGTGTAATGTTATAGTGTAACATACCAGTTAGGTAGGAGCTCTAATCCCATACATGACAACTGTGAAACTCTTTGTGTGTGTGTAAAGATTAATGATTATGAGGCCATTCACAGTCACTACACCTCCCATTGCCCTACTTTAGCAAGCCTGCTGATGTGAGTCACCTTGAAATACCCCTGTGGACAAGGGCCAGCCCTATAAGCTCTCTGACGCATGCCATAAATGTGGAACAATGTAGTAGCAGTAACTACACAGGTATGGGTTTGAATCTCATCTGTGGCAAGTGTTTGTGTGTGTACATATGTATGTGTGTACTTCAAAGATTATGGACCCATTTACAGCCAGTACACATCTCAGAGCCTGAAGTTAGCAGTCCTGCAGATATCATCCACCTTACAAGTACCTGTTGGCAACCCTAAACCATGTCAGGTCAGTGGTGCATGTGGTAAAAATATAACATAATGGCCCATAAAGATTGTTAGCTACAGGTTTGAACCTCACCCCTGGCAAATGTAAATGTGTGTTTAGGGTAAAATTATTTTTGGGATCTCTCACCCACTACATCACCCAATGCAAGTATTTACAAGGGCGGGTGATGTTCCTTACCTTAGAAGTACCTTGGGACAACATCCATACTATAAGCTCCGTGGCATGTGCGATAAATGTGGCACACTGCAGTAGCAATACATAGCTAGGTAGGTATTTGAATCTCAGTACTGGCAAGTGTGTGTGTGCATGTGTGTGTCTGTCTGTCATTAGTATCCTGTGTGGAGGTTGCTGTGATTGTGTAATAGGATGCATTGTTGGGCAGGTTTTGCTAAATTATTATATTGAGGACCTAGTATATGTCACAATGTCCACCTTACAAGGACACCAGATGTCAAACACCAGACAGGCTGATGTAGACAATCCATAGCCCCTACATGTGACATTATGGATCAGTGAACAATATAGGCAACCCTTGTATTACTCAGAGAACACTCTCCACCCATGTCTCATACACAAACACACTTGGCTAGGCAACAGCCACTATACTGTAGTTCTCTGTATATTGCCTCACATACAGTAACCATGGTGTGATTGCAGTGGACTACAAGCCTGTTGACCACAACAGTGCCACTGACATCAGAAAGTACTGTGATGTGTAACATCTCCTGACTGTATGCTATCCAGGAAGTAAAAGGACCTGGCACCCTGTTCCATCCCTACAGTAGGCAAATAAATGCTTACAGTGATCTTTTTGCTATGTTCCCCACTGGATGCCTGCAACAACTGTAGAGTCTGCAAATGTAACCCACAAAGGGAATACCATGCCTTATACACATGCCCTGTATGGAGAGATGCCACTAACTCCACTGAATACCTGTATCATGCTGTCAATGTAGGTGCAAACACGACCTCAGTTCCATAGCCAGGCCTTCCCCAAATGAGGTCAGGAATGCTACATCAGAAGATAATCTGTACCACAACATGCCCCAGAGACAAGTACACTTCCACACGTCAAAGAACATGCGTGTGGGACATGTACACAACCCAGACACAGTCCATGTTATGGAATATAGATCACATACATAGGAAGCAGTGCACATCACTGGCTACCCACAACAGTAACCCAGATGAGTGGATGGTGAATACAATACCCACCTGTGGGGACCACTCCAGGGACTACACCCATGAGCCACACTGGAGACCATTGTCATGTGGTCTGATGCCGAGGTATTCCCTTTGTCTAGCCTTGTACAGCCATCAGGCCCATTTACCTACTACACACCTGTGAAAGAATGAACCTACGCTTCTCAGTACTGGCAAGTGTGTGTGTGTGTGTGTGTGTGTGTGTGTGTGTGTGTGTGTGTGTGTGGAGATTAATGATTTTGAAGCCATTCACAATCACTACACCTCCCATTGCCCTACTTTAGCATGCCTGCTGATGTTATTCACCTTGAAATAACCCTTTGGCCATGTATCAGCCATATAAGCTCTGTGGCACTTGTGATAACTGGGTAATACTATAGTGTAGCAAACTAGTTAGGTAGGGGTTCTAATCCTGATCCTGCCAACTGTGATAATGTGTGTGTTTCCCTGGGACAGTGTGTGTGCGTCTCCGTTGACACCTGCATTTGTGGACATTCACATGTACTACAGTTCCTTATCCCTCCTTTAGCACTGTTGCTGATGTCACTCACCTTAAAAGATACCTTTGGACAGCTCTCCAACATGTAAGCTCCATGGTGCATGCAATAACTGCATAACACTGTAATAGCAATACATAGCCAGGTAGCGGTTTGAAACTCAGTACTGGTAAGTGTGTGTTTGTGCATGTGTCATCAGTATCCTGGGTGGGTGTAGGGGTGATTGTGTACTGAGAGGATCCATTGCAGTGTGGGTTTTGCTACATCATTATATTGAGGACCTATATGTCCCACTGTCCACATTACAAAGCCAACAGTTTTCAAACACTGTAGAGGTTGTTGTAGACAATCCTCAGTCATAAATGTATACAGCCATGTGCAATTACTATGTGACAGTATGGATTAGTAAACAATATAGGCAACTGTTATAATACCCAGATACCACTCTCCACCCATGGATCATACACAAACACACCTGGCTCTTACTCCCTTCCTTTCTTACTTCGTCTCTGTCTGTCTATTGCTCTCTCTCTCTCTTGTGGATGTGAAAAAGTGCATATGTTTTGCATAGGCAGCAGCTTGAGTTTTGCAAGGAGTGCTCATGATCAGCTGATGGCCTGTGCATGAACTGCAGTCCCCCACTTGCTAATTGCATGTGGAACAGCTGTAGTATCATTCCTATAGCCAAATGCATGGAAACACACTCCTATAACTAAGCACTTCATGTGGGTGTTGGCCCTTTTCCTTCACTGTGAGCAGGACTTCATGTGGGTGTTTGACAAACAGCATCACAGAGGGTAGTTGGAAATACCTCTTACAACATACACTGTGGAAACAGGCCAACAAATAGGATGGGGATGTTCCAGACATGGGGACAGAATGTAAGTATTGCTGTTCTACATTTGAAGTAATGTTGGTTTAACAGGGTTTGTGTGGATATGGCTGTTCTACATGATTTAAAGTCTGGCATGACAGTGTTATGTGGTTGAAGAAACTCTCACCTATAGGGCTATCTGCAGACTGTCCAGAGTTTGGAGTCTTACATGTGTTGTGTTACTTACAGATTTCCTATCTTTACATATGCAGAAGCATACTCTAATGATTGCAGTCAGTACATGGTGACATCCATGTGAGTTACTGACTTCATATCCCTCATAAAAGATAAGTCACAACAAACCCTGTTACACCAGGAAGTTTCTCAGTTTATCATAGTAATATGTTAATACTGGCCCTGTGTTTGTGCCTCTATCCCCCAAGCCTGTCACCCTTTGTCCATATGTCATGCAGTAAGGGTGCATATGTACAGTACATCATTATTTACTGACATCATACCTGATAAGCCAGTGAGTTATCAGACTGCTAGACATGTTATGTATAGTAGGCCTTATATCTGAGGACAAAAACTGGACATTCTGTTGCAGTGTGTACAGTAGTGAGGTCTGTGTACTTATGGTGATTGCTGACAGTGTGTATAGTGAATTTGTTACTTGGCCTATGTACAGACTGTGGTAGATGTCATTGTTCTTGGTCCTGTTCTTTCTGATGTTGCATGCTGCTCCAGTTTATGGTACCCTATTAGCATACATGTTTGTAGGGCCAGACTGACACATGTCCAATACCACAGTCAGGCATCAGACTATACTGCGTATTGGCCCAGTATATGTAGTGTTACTGTGTGAGTGGATCATATGAGGGTAGTTTTGTTCACACAGTCCATATACTGTAATATTACTTAGGCTTATTATAATGTGACTGTGACTGTTTTCAGATTGGTTGTGGGTATGCACTTTCACACTGGTGTCTGTTAGGCCCTTAAATTTTCCTAAATTGTTTTAATGGAAAAGGGGGTGTGGTGGAGCCCCCTGTATTTTGCAAGTGCTTTGTGCATTTAAATAGGTCAGGGCTTTTTCCCATTTGATTTTAGTCCCGAAATTTGGGCAGTGTTTTTGGTGGCCCCCTCTGGTTTTTATTTTGCAAAAAGGGGGCTTTGTTTTCATCCCAGGGAAATAGTGGGGGGATTTTCCCCAAATATGTGAGGGCATGTAAAATGTAGTTTTGTAGAAAATTTTCTGGTTAAAAAAAAACTTTGTGGTTTTACAATCTTTTATGGGTTTGTGTATTCCTCGCAGAACAAAGGTGAAGGGAAAATTCCTGGCAATTCCCGTTATTCCCCTCCCTTAATATTTTTGTGGTAACAGAAGACTTTGGTGCTTGTAATATGGTGCTTTATTCCCAACCCCTTTGGTTTTTAACTTACATTTTCCAAAAATGGGGGTATTTTTGACAATCCCCTTTACAAGGGTGTAAAATACTGGTGTAGGTTGGTCCAAAAATCTTGGGTGGCCCGTTTAAAAATT
>NC_056733.1:925767557-925867557 GCF_019279795.1 Protopterus annectens | reverse complement strand
ATTACATTTTTTAATTTTATATTTTTTCCCTTTTTTATATATATATATAAACACAAACAAATATATATATATATAATATATATATATTATATATTATATAACAAAAAAAATAATATATATACAAAAATATTAATATATATATAATATAATATATATATATACACACACATATATATACATATATATAAAATATATATATATATATATATAAAAATATATATATATATATATATAAAACAAAACAAAAAAAACACATATATATATATATATAAATTATTATTTATGAAAAACATATAATAAATTTAAAAATTATATTAACCCCTTCTTTTATTATACCCCCAATTATAAATTTTAATTTTATTATTATTACATTTATATTTAAAAAAAATAAAAAAAAAACACATTATATTATTAATTTAAATTAAAAAAAATTAAATCTTTTTTTCACAATTTTTAAAACCCTTAATTTTAAAATTTTACATTTAATTTTACCCTTTAATTAATTTAAAATATTTATTAACCTATAAATATTATTTATTCCCTTTTAATTATTGAAAATTGTTATTCCCATAAAATTTTTATTTTTTAACATTAATTTAATTTAATTTCAAAAATTTTTAAAATTAAATTATCTTTTTTTAATATTTTATATAAATTAAAATAAACAATTTATATAAAATTCACTTTTTATAAAATTATATCAATTTATTTAAAAAAATAAATATAATACAAAATAATTAATATATTACCTATAAAAAAAACATTTAAAAAATTTAAAAAAACAAATATAATTTTTATTTCCCTTTATTTTAAACATATATTTATTTTTTATATTTACATTTTTATAAATTTTTAAACAAACATATTAATTATTTATTTAATATATATTTAAAATTTAAATAATAAACAAACATTTTCTATTTTAGTTTAAAAATATTTTTATTACTTTTTTTTTTTTATTTCCTTTTCTTCAATAAATATTTTAAATTTTTTAAAATTAATCTATCTTCTTTATTTAATTATTTTAATTAATTTTTTCATTATTTCACTTACACCATATTTTTTTATATATATATATACACACATAATATATATATATATATATATATATATATATATATATATAATATATATACATATATATATATATATAATATATACAAAAAAACCAAAAAACAACATAATAAATATATATATATATATATATAAAATATATATATATATATATATATATATTTTATATATATAATAAAACACACAACATTATATATATATATATATAATATATATATATATATATATTTTATATAAAAAATAATTTTTAAAAATATAAAAATATAAAACCCCCAATTATTTAAATACATAAATTTATTTTTTTTAAAAAAATTAATTACACATATAAAAACACATATTTTTTTATTAAATATATTTATATAATTAATTAAATAAATAATAAAATAAATTTTAAAATATTAAAATTTTAAAAATTTTTAAATATAAATAAAATAATTTAAATATTATTTAATTAAAAAAAAATTTATATTTAACACTTTTAAAATAAATTAATTTCCCCAAAAATTATTTTATTATATAACATAAATTATATTTTATTTAACACCAAAAATTTTTATTTTTTATATATATATAAAAAAACACACATATATTATATAAAAAAAATATATATAAAAAAAACATTTTATATATATATATATATATAAAACACAATTTATATATATATATATATATAATATATATATATATATATATAATATATTTATTATATATATAAAAACAAAAACACAACAAAAAACAAAAATTTAACACAAAATATATATAATACAACAAAATATATATATATATATATATATAAAATTTTATATATATATATATATAAATTTTTATACATATATTATACACTTTTTTATTATAAAACACAACAAATTTAATATTTATATTAACCCCAATTTTATAAACACAAATAAACCCAACATATATATAAAATACATATTTAAAAATACAAAAAATTTTTTAACAAAACAATAATAATATTTAAAATTAATTATATAATACCCAAAAAAATTTTCCCTAAATTAACCAAAAAAAATAAATAAAACCCCAAATTACACATAATTTTAAAAAATTTTAAAAAATTTATTTTTCTTAAAAAAATTTTTTTTTTTTTTTTTTTTTTTTTTTTTTTTTTTTTTTTCTTTTTTTTTTTTTTTTTTTTTTTTTTTTTTTGTTTTTTTTTTTTTTTTTTTTTTTTTCTTTTTTTCTTTTTTTTTTTTTTTTTTTTTTTTTTTTTTTTTTTTTTTTTTTTTTTTTTTTTTTTTTTTTTTTTTTTTTTTGCAAAATTTAAAAAAATTTTCCAAAATTCCTCAGTACATTAACACAAATGAAAATATCTGATCCTTAAATACATGACATTAGCATTCACAAAAATTACTGGTTGGATTTAACATTATGGCAATTAATTCAGACCAGGTTTAAACAAACCCTCTAGCCTGATGATCCAACCTGATTCCTTATTGTTTAATATAGTGCGCCAAACAACTTTAGAAAAATTATGACCCCTGTACCCTATCAATAACAGTAAATATAAATCTGGCATGTTTTGTGAGCCAAGGTGTGCTGAAACAAAGCATTAGTAACTCTCCTGTTCCTGATCTCACTGAGGTGTTCAGATATTTGAAGCCTCAGTGTTCTAGACGTTTGTCCAACATAAAACACCGAACAGGAACAGGTAGCAGCCAAATACTACTGCAATTTCCATAACATAAAATGTCATAGACCTTGGCGGTGTTAGAACTAATGAAAGTATTAGTTTTGAATATATGGGGACATGCGGAACAATGTCCACAAGGAACACATCCCTTGACCTTATTCCCAAATATGGTAGACTGTTGAAGTGTAGGGGGAATCTTGCGTTTACAATGACTAAAATGGGAACCTAAAGTGGGCCCTCTACAAAAAGAAAATAAACAAGTGGAAGAAAGAATATTATTAAGCTTGACATTGGCCTTTAGGATATCCCAGTGTTGATTAATAACCTGCTTAATGGTCTGAAAATTACTGCCAAGGGTAGTTACCAATCGAATGGGCTGTTGTTCATCCCTGTCAGCATCAGACTTTTTATACTGTAATAAATTTACTCTAGATTGTTGTCTGACATGATCTCTGGCCTGACATATATTACTACTATTACTGTCTCACACTGGTATGCAATTTGTTTTTTGAAGCCACTTAAAATGTTTCAAGTTTTTTACCACTGTGCTGGACCTTTTTGGTTTTCAAGTATGATAGTACACATACATTTAGATTTATGGCTATAGAAACAGTTAGAAATAATGAAAGGAGAGGGGATGTTACCAATAGGACAGAAGTAGTTGAATTACATGGATAATTAGGATGAGAGCTACAAAGGAGAAGGGGCTCAATGATAAGGCTTCCATACAGCCAGTTTTACAGCAAGGAACATAGTAAGATGACAATTTGTATCTATGGTTTTAATTTTTAATTGTCTTGTTAATGCTTTTGACTGTTAATTATATAGGAGTTTTTATTGGTTGGAATATATTTTAAATACCAAAGTAAAGAGATGTTGTGTTGTCTGATGAAGCGGCAAAACTTGTCGCAAAAGCACTCACCATTAAAAGTTTTTCTGGATACTGGCTGCAGTTTGGTTCTACTATAGTTTTCAGTACATACATATATATGTGAATATATATATATATATATATATATATATGTGAATATATATATATACATATATATATATATATATATATATATATATATATATATATATATATATATATGTATATATATATATGGGTTCACTTTATAATCTCGAAATTCTGAAATACCGACTTTCAGAATATCGAGATCATAAAGCTGAAACACCACAATCCCGAATGCCCATAACCACAAAATTCAAAATCCCGACACTTACATATACACACTCACATACTCATAACTGCCCTCACACACAAACAAAACTAACCTGCACTAGAAATATGTGCCCACCACCCCCTACTTATATATTCTAACTCCGAGACAGCACAATCACACACACAAAGGCAACTCACACCCACACATTTCACAGCCCCTTGCACACACACATCACAACCAAAACACACACTAACAAACACCACAGCACATAACCTACACACTCATACAAACTTAACTGCACTTACATCCATTCATACACTGCAACACCAGAAGCTCCGAACTTCGGGAATTCAAGTTTCGCGATTCCGAGCATTCAGGATTAGAATCTTGGCAAACTGAAATTCGGTATTTCAGTTTTTCAAGATTCTAGAGGGAACCCGTATACATATATATATGTATATAAATATACTGAGCTTATCGAAGGAAGGACACTGAGGAAACTCAGAGCTATAATATATAACATTAAGTATCCTGTTTTTTTGTTTATTTTGTTCATTTCTTTGTTATTTATAGCACTTTGTGTACTGTGTATTTTCCTAGCTAGTTTCACTGTGTGTGAGGTATTAACTGGAAATTGTCCACTTTTATTAAGCATCTGTTGGGTTGTTTGTTTCTGATAACTTGTTGCAGTTAAACTCTTTTTTCTAGAGGCCCCTTTAGCTGTTTAAAACTTTCATTTAAAGGCTCACTGCTGCTTTTCAGCTGTGAGAAACATTTCTGCAGTATAGTTGGTGGCTTTGCAGTTGCCCGCCCCTAGTGTAAATTTGATCTGGGACCCTCCTCCCAGTCTAGTGTCATTACCTCATTCTACCCAGTACAGGGAGAACATTTGAGAAGGCCAATCAGCTTAGTTTCTGCTACTCCTTTCTCTCTTTCCACTTAAAAAAAATGTATCTGCTTTTACTGTATTTGTGTTTCTTCCTACTTTATTTTGCTTTTGCATCATCTTAAAAGTACTCAATTGTATTTATTACTGCTTGGTGTAACTCATTCTAAGCCTTTTAGTTTAAGCACTTGGGCTTCAGACCAGTTGTTTTACATTAAGAAGGTTTGTGGTCTGCACTGTAGTGGCAGAACAGGTAGCTTACATCCTTCTAAGTTGGGAACTGCTGATTGAGGGCTCAGTGTCTGTTATTCTAAATGTGTATTAATTCTGGTTTAAGCACCTGGGCTTCAGGCCAGTTATTTTACATTAGGAGGGTTCATGGTCTGCACTCTTGTGGGAGGAGAGGCTGGACTCTGCCCTTCTGAGCTGGGAATTTCTGGTTAAAGGCTTATAGTGCCTGCATATTTTAACTGCTTTTTACTGAAATTGGTACACCTTGTTTGCTGTAGCATAGGCTAGATCCAGGCCTGCTGAATCTAGCTTTGTTTGTATAACTTGAGCACTAATCCAGGCATTCTTTAAAGTATTCAAATGTATTTATTACTGCTTGGTAGTAACTTGATTAAAGTGTAGCTATCATTCTAAGTCTTTTGGATTAAGCACTTGGGCTTCAGACCAGTTGTTTTACATTAGGAAGGTTTGTGGCCTGCACTGTGGTTGCAGGACAGGTAGCTTACATCCTTCTAAGTTGGGAATTGCTGATTGAGGGCTCAGTGTCTGTTATTCTAAAAGTGTATTAGTTCTGGTTTACGCACTTGGGCTTCAGGCCAGTTATTTTACATTAAGAAGGTTTGTGGTCTGCACTCTTGTGGGAGGAGAGGCTGGACTCTGCCCTTCTGAGCAGGGAATTACTGGTTAAAGGCTTATAGTGCCTGCATATTTGAACTGTTTCTTACTAAAATTGGTACACCTTGTTTGCTGTAGCATAGACTAGATCCAGGCCTGCTGAATCTAGCTTTGTTTGTATGCTTGTTTGATTGTTATTTCCCTGAAATGCTAATTCCACCTAAAACGCGGCTTTTCAGCGCTTCTGTGGATCCCTAGTGATATCTGCATTGCTTACTGTACTTATTTCCTTGTTTCACTTGAAATAAAGTTACTGTTTGTCGTTTTTGCATTTAAGTTACCTGTAACACATTGCATTTAAGTTACCTGGCACTTGCTCACTAAGTCAGCACTAAAAAATTAAAAGCACTATACCCTCACAAACTCCCCTTGAGTACCTTGTTCCCCATTGGCCCTTTTTTTCAATTAAAAAGGAATTCCCAATACTATTCTAGCATGCCCAAAGGTCAGTTGTCAATCTCCTCTCCGGTCCAGCTGGTGAATCTGGGAACCTTGAGGCAATATTACAACTGCCTCATGTACACAAACAACCCTCTCCTCCTCCCAACAAATTCCAACACGTGAGAGATGCAACCATACAGCCAAACTGGAGGCTAAGCTCTCTCAACTCAGTACTGACATAACCAGTCAGGAGGAGAAGGAAACCACACTCACTATAATTCCAGTCTTACATAGACCTACCACGACAGCAAACCAAATACATAAACACACAAAAACATACTTGGAGGCTCTAAATAAAAATCTGCCTAAGCAGCAGAGACCTCCAAAGCAGACACCTAAGCAACCACTACCCCAAAACAAAACACGTGCAACACATAGCTCACAATGCCAGTGTGCCGAACAGTCACAGCCCTTAAGGCTAAACAACACACCTGATACACTTGTAATAGGTGACTCTATCGTCAGGCACACTGACGTCCCGCTCACCAGGCTGAACAAGGAGAAGGTCACGGTGAGCTGCCTGTCGGGCGCTAGGATCCGCCACATAACACACACACTCAGGTCACTCCAAAGCAAGTACAAATATGACTCGGTCATTGTCCATGCTGGTGTGAATGACCTGAGACGTACCTCCCTGGACTACATGAAAAGAGACAGAGGAGCTCTCGGAGCATGTAGCCCAGGCCAGTATGACCCTGACCTTGAGTAGCATCTTACCCTCACCAAGAATGATGCCACAATATGAAGACAAGATGATCAATTTCAACAACTGGTTTAAGTATTGGTGTCATTCAAAGGGGATTCAATGCCTGTCAGCCTGGTATGACATGCTCGACAAGCCACGATGCTTCGCTAGGAATGGCTTGCACCTGTCACCCCTGGGCTTTCAGATATTGGCAAAACCTCTTGCTACCCCCATAGTGCTTTTTTTAGGCAAGGCTCAAAAGACAAACCCACCTCCATAGGTATCACAAGGGATAAGAAACTAAGAGTAATGCTACTCAACGCCAGAAGTCTAAACCTCAAGATGCACTCACTCAAAACTCTCCTTAGCATGGAGAACATTGATATCTGTGCAGTAACAGAAACCTGGTTCAAGGCTCCCGAGAGCACCCCAGCACTACCATGTTATACCTCATACCATGCTTTTTGGCCCCAAAACTTGGACCGAACCACAAAAAGAGGGGGAGTATCAATATTCGTCAAAGATACCCACACCTCCAGGTTGGTGGCACAGCACGAAGCACCAGAGACTATCCATGTGCAACTAACAGTGGGTAAAACTGCCTTCCATTTTATAGCCTGCTACAGACCACCCTACCAAACCCAGGAACCCCACTCGGCCTTCCTGAGAACACTGGAAAATATGAAGGTCTCTCCAAACGCCATTATATTGGGCGACTTCAACTACCCAAACATAGACTGGGAGCATTACTCTAGCTCCAACACCCTAGCCCAAAGGTTCCTAAAATTTATAAACTCAAATGCTATGGAACAACTTGTTACCACTCCCACAAGAGGGGAAAACATACTGGACCTGATCATCACCAACATGGGGGCTCTATGCTCCAGACCAGAAGTGTATCCCTCATTGGTAAGATCAGACCATAAACTAATCTCACTGGATATTCACATCCCGACCCCACCCCCTGCCCAGAAAACCACAGTGAAAAACTTCTCTAAAGCAAATTTCACACTCCTCAAAACCGAGGTGGAATCCTTCAAAGCCCCTGGGCCTGTGGAAAATATGGCCCAAACAGCAGAATCCTTTATAAATGCATTCTATGAACACCTTCAGGAATGCATGGATCATGCAATCCCAAATAAAACCAAGACCCAATCCTCCAACGGCAGACGGCCTGTCTGGTGGACCCCAGCCATAAAGAAACTATACAATAGAAGGAGGAAGCTACTACATGATAGAGCAAAATCCCAAAAAGGGAAGGCGTCTCTGATCAGTATTAGCAAAAAACTACGGGCACTCGTAAAATCGTCTAAGGCCAGCTTCGAGAGAAAAATTGCACAGGACACCAAGGATAATCACAAGGCTTTCTTTAGTTATGTTAGGAACCTGGGTGGGAATTCCCAGATATGCTCAGAATTAGTCCAAAATGACAAAAAATACACCGAACCCACAGACATTGCCAACATCCTAGCTGACAGGTTCAGCAAACCCCCTCCCATCAAAGGGGAATATCTATCCCAGCAGAGTGCTGCCCCTGACATCTCAGGCGCTCAGGTAAGAGCCGCCTCTCCAAAGCAAAAACACAGCATCAATGGGACCAGGCGGTGTCCCGGGCTGCGTCCTACATGAACTCCAAGAAGAGCTAAACCCAAACATAAAATTACTGTTCAATCTCAGCCTTACTTCAGGATATGTACCCAAAGAGTGGCGTACCCTCTCCACAAAGGTGGTGCCTCAACGGATCCTGGAAACTATCGCCCCATAAGCCTGACTAGCTTGGTCTGCAAAGCTATGGAAAGCATCATCATGGACCTCATAAATAAAGATATTGGGGACCTACAGACACTGGATACTACCCAGTTCGGCTTTGTTAAGGGCAGATCCTGCCTCTTAAACCTGGTTGATTTCTTTGAAACAGTCATCAAGGCCATTGACGAGGGGAAGGTGGTCCACACAGCCTACCTGGACCTCGCAAAAGCCTTTGATATAATACCCTACTCGGGCATTATAGATAAGCTCACCAGCTTAAATATAAACCCCTATGTCACTAGATGGGTTGCAAACTGGCTCAAGGACAGAACCCACATGGTTAGAATTGCTGGAGCCATGTCAGACTCCAAACCAGTTACAAGTGGCATCCCACAAGGCTCAGTCCTGGGACCTCTCTTGTTCGGTATATATTTCTCAGAGGTACAGGCAAACATGGAAGGACTGTGGCTGATTAAGTTCGCAGATGACTGCAAACTGGGCACCATAATCGACTCTCCAGCCGACACAAACATCCTCCAAAAGGGCCTCACAGAAACAGACAACTGGTGCCAGAGCCATGGCCTCAAGCTAAATGCCAAAAAGTGTATAGTCATCCCCTTTTGCAAAAACAAAGTACCCACAAATTACCACATAGGTGGTAATCCATTAAGTACAGAAGAAGTAATTAGGGACCTGGGGACCCAAGTTGATAGCAATCTCTCATTTGACACCCACGTGGCCAAAGTGGTTAGAAAAACATTTTATATAGCCCACCTAATCATGAAGGGATTCACATCTAGATCAGGGGAGGTTATCGTGCCTCTTCACTCATCCCTCATCAGGCCCACAATTGAGTACAATGCCCCTTTTGGGATGTACCTTACCAGACACCTGCAGCAACTGGAAAGACCCCAAAAGTACCTCACCAAGAGGATCAAAGGGCTCAAACAGATGCCATATGCTGCCGGTTAAAGAAACTCCAGCTCTACTCAGTGGCATACCGCCTGCTCAGAGTCGATCTGTGCCTGACATATAAAGCCATGTCCAATCCAGAATTAATGGACATGCTGCACCTCAGAAAATCCAAATCCCATTGAGCTACGCGCTCGAGAGACTTGAACCTCAGCACTGAAATAAACAGGACATGCTGGAGGGACAGATTCATAACCCAGAGGCTCCCTTCACTCTGGAATAAAATCCAAGTCCAGGTTAGGCAGAGTCCCTCATTGACTCTCTTCAAGAGGAATCTTGATGAGTGGATGGGAGATCGTAGGTTTACCCCGGGTATCACTTCTGTGTCACTGTTAGAAGCACAGTATACTAACCTAGAAAAAGGGCATAGCAAAATTAATTTAAAATGGGTGGCGAAAGCCAAACACACTCTGGCTAGGGTTATAAATGCCCTAGGGCAGATAGCCTAGTATGAACCTATATGTGTATGTACATGTATACATATATCTACATATGTATGTATATGTCCATATCCCTATGTGTAAACATGACTGTTGTATATATCTTCCCAGATGTATCACACCATATTTATCTGATATATGTATATTTAGATATAACAACGTACTGATTCAACACTAATTTCACTAACAAGTACTACACAATTGTATGTGTACTGACAGATATATTGGAAAAAAACAACAATCAATTTCACAGCTGTGATGGCTTACTAGTTAACTGCTGTGACTATAGTGTACATGGTCCTGGGTTCAAGGCCTGCAAGGGCTGTTTATTTTGTTGCTAGGCAGAACAGGGACTGTTGGATACAGAGTGGTTAAGGCAGTTTTGAGCTGCTTTAAGCAGGTTTGCGTGATGGTAAGCAGTGCTAACATGCAGTTAAATGAAAAGGCGCTTACACCGTGTAGGCTTTGCTTACCAGTGCGCAAATCTGCTTAGTATTTATATTTAAGCAATGCTTACACCTGCTAAGCATAGCTCAGCCCTGGTAACCAGTGATCACATTTCAGTCTGATGAAATAGCATGGTAATGACATCTTTAATAAGTGTATTCAGTTCCATGTACATAACTTGCTTCTATGTGCTGTCATTACAGTAGCAAGGAGTGTAATTATACTGTCTGGGACACCTGAGTATATATGGCTAGTACAACAATCTCTTTCTTTTGTATGTGTTTCATAAAGGGGTAGTATCCCAGGTTATATGCAGTGACACTTGCATGCATTGTATCATTGTGTTACTACTGTTAACAGTGCTTTCCCAAGTAAGAGTAGATTGCAGATAGTAGTACTGGAACCATACACCCCTGCATGCAATGCTGGACTCTCAGTACTGACTATCGTGTTCTTGGTGTGTGAGCTGTGTGTTATTAAGTAATTGCTACTGGATATTGATCTGATATGTGGATATTAACTGTAGACTACTATGTGTTTAGGACATGTCATTGAGGCTGCTGTCATGTAGTAATGGTATACCTATAGGTGTCAGACATCTATCTGTCAAAACATTAATCCTAATGCATAACCTGTTGGCTAGCTAATTTCTGTCATCTGCACCGATGTGCAGATGTCAGGTATCCATCTTGGCTGCTTACAGGCAATCTATGCTTGACTGACACTGACATGTCTGCCCAGCTGTGTTATGAATACCACAACTAGGAAACCTCACCCTGTATGCAGCACATGCCATGGATACCTCAACCAGACTACCACAGTCAACAGAACATGCTTGGGTAAAGGTCTCCAACCCAGACACTGGCCATGTTATGTAATATATGTTGCATACATGTCAATTGGAGCACCTCACTGGCCCGATGGAAGAGACAACCAGATGATTGGATGTTGCATTTAACTGTCACCCTGAGGTTCACTCACGTGGCATCAGTTGATAGATGCCCCGCTGACAAATGTCAGATGGCATGATACCACTGTACCCACATCCCCTACTCTTCTCATCTCTCCATGGACAATATCATGGTACACACCTAGGAACACCTGCACCTATGGACCCCAGTACTGACAAATGTGTCAGTGTGCATTGCTGAGAATAACAGTGTCTGTGTGTTTGTAAGCTTGCAGTTGCTAATACCCTGAGGACCTTCTTACACACTACACTCCCCACTGCCATAGTTTAAAATGGCCTCTGCTGTAATGGACATTAAATGTACCTTGTTACACTCTTCATCCGATGGGCTACCTGAAGCTTGCAGTACCAGCACAACACTATTGTACAAATGGGTAGATAGGCATGGGTTACCCTCTGAGTCCTGGCAAGTGTGTGTATGTGTGCAAGTGTGTATATTTGTAGGATACAGCATTCTGAGGCCACATTCTCCAAATACAATACACCTGGCCATACAGTATAAGGGTAGTGATGTTGCTGACATTAGGAGAGCCATGACAAACCATCACCCTACTATCCCTATGGCATGTGCAAGAAATGCATATCCCTGTAGTAGCACTGATGAGATTGACAAGGGGATGTATTGCAGTCCTGGTCAATGTGTGATTGTGGGTATGTCAGAGTATTATCATGGGCTTCAGTGAGTAAAATATCCGATGTAGGGCGTGGGTGCTGGGTATACTGTCTCTACCCCATGGTACCCCCAGTACATGTCCCAAGGTCTGCTGTATGAGGACCACTGTCACCATCAACTATACAGGTAACTGAGTACACTATCCATCCCAATGATCCATGTGCTGTGTGCAAATTATCTGTAACAGAATGGACTCACTAACAAGGTAGTTAGCACTGATAAACCCAGGTCTCTCAGATGTGTATATAACTGTTATGTGTTTGTCAATGTGTATATGACAGTATGTCATACTATGTATTTTTCATTAACACCCAGTACATCCCCTATTACCATAATGTGCAAGGCCTGGTGATGTTCCTCACTTAACAAGAAACTTGGGACAGACCTCATCCTAAAAGTTGTGTGGTGTGTGCAGTTAAGGCCAAACACATTAGTAGCAGTAAGTACCTAGGTAGGGGTTCTACTCTCAGTATTTCATCTGTCCGAGAACTGACTGGCAAATGCTAACAATTCAAAGGAATCACCTTGCGGAAATTCATTCCATCAAAACTAGTAGTAGATGTGTAAATGCCCTCTTCCCCACTGTATAGCTGTACAATGGTACTGGAGTTAGTATATATAGTTGGTTGTCGATGTGGACACAGCCACCCTCATTGGGGTTATTGTGTGCATCCCCCACTTAGTCTGCTGTAATACTGTACAGTTTATGTTAACAGGTTAAGTAGTTGTCACTCACACTATGTGGGGCTGTACACCACCCCACATCCTCCAAAGTGGAGGGCTGTGCCACCCACACCAGCACACCTATGTTTACCAACTCCAGAACTGCACTACATTGGGGAAGGGGACATATACCCTGCCAGTACAATCATCAATAAAATTAAAGTAGCAAACTGATTATTTACTGATGTGATGTTTTACCTATTTTGTCTTGGTGGAATTACATAGGCTACAATGGGTTCACTGCAAAATTAAGTACATCCATGTGTACAGTATTCTTTGTGTATTGCATCAACAACAAAGCCTCTGTGTGTTATACACAAACATGTGGTGTGTGTCACCCAGTACACTTACCATTGTCCACTGTAGAAGGGCTGCTGACATCAGCCACCATGCACTTACCTGTATACACCCGTCAGACCTATCAGCCATGTGGCACATGCAGTAACTGTTATACAAACCTGTTACTTGTGTTCAACTGTACCCAGGATATGACACAATTTGTCACCACAGTGCCATACACCTTGTAGGAAACAACAGCAGACCAACATCCTGCTGACACATAGACACCTACAACAAAAACTGAATACATTATGGAGACCACTATCAGTCAGTGTTAATAACAGCTATAATGCATCATGGCTGGACAGCTATACATCTTGACATGTAAGCATTAAACTTTTCTGCTAAAAACATGTTACACAGCATTACATTGCCAAACCTTAGTACATTCACCCTGTGCATCAGAACCATATTAGCCTGTCCCTGCATCGATGGTATGGATGACAAGGATGTGGCACAGGTATCATCATATGCACAGGGTGTGGTGTGGGTTTGCCAGAGACCTAGGCTGAGACGTTTGGTTGACATCATGTGTGTGTGTGTTAGGGGGTTTCATTATTAATTGGGCTGTGCAGATGTGTGCGTAGGTATGGAGGTGTCCTAGCTATGCTGTTGATGTGTGCTCGTGTGTATGTATGCACACAGTTTGGTCATGTGGCTGCCCTATACAGGGGTTTGTTGGACAGCTGCAGACCGCACATGGCAGGGTGTGCAGTTCACAGTCTCCGGCCACAAGAACTGTGCCTGCCAGGGGTTTCACGGGCACTACCAGATACAAGGCCAGATACTCTCCCCTGATGATGACAAATGTCTGCTGGATCTGGGTCCCTGTTGGGACCAGCCAGGGCCATGTGCATGTGGCCTGCTGTGTTGTGGTGTGGACAGCACCTCCCTGCAGTGCTGGTACTGTCACTACGAGAGTGGCTGTGACTTGCTGCACGTCCACGTAGACCTCCAACTGTTGGTGTTGCTGACCTACATTCAGGTGGTTGTCGCCCTACTCCTACCATATGCTCTATCACAGACAATGGTCGAGGATTCCCACCATCTCACCTAACCGTATATCCAGGACCTCTGCAGAATAACGGTGGGTACCTGCAAGATCACGGATGTTATCAATAACAGCAGAATGAGTAACCCTCTGGAGCCTTAGATTCTGTCTGGTATAACGTTCCATACATGCCTGTGCCTCCATGATGGCCTGAAACATGCGTCTGATGACACCTGCTGTGGCACTTCTGCCAGGGGCATGATGGCCAGCAGCCCTCCTACGAGCACCCCTGTACATCTGCCTGTGTGGTACTTCGCCGATCATCCGGCTGTGGCTGTTGTGTATAGACACACTTGCCATAGTCAACACACTGTCCTGTCCCATACCATCACCCGCCAACTGTCCCTCATCTATGGCCACTGGTGATGGGGTATGTATAGGCAATGTGACTGTGTGCGGGGATGGGGTGGATAACAGTGGGATGTCAACCGATGGCACAGCTTCAACCCCTGACAAACCCATCTGTGCCTCACCATACCTATCATCATTGTCAGAGTCTGTATGGACACTGACATCAGTTTGCCGGCAGGAGGGACTGTGACCCACCTCGCCACCTGTGAGGGGAAAACAAAAAATGTACTTTAAGACCTGTACGTCATTGCTTACCTCTATACACACACTTTTACAGGTGAGGTGGCACAAACATATTACACAGACCTCTCATTACCCAATGTCAACATGCATGACATATGGCACTCAACAGCATGCACTGCAGCTATACTCAATCCCTTTTACCAACATTGTACATCTCTGTGATGCATGAGTTGTGTTAGTAGGTGATGCCCCTTCCCCTGGAACACACTGCACCCATGTACACAGTATTGCTGTGCACCTGTTCAGCACCTTGGCACGTACTATGCACCATACCTCACAAGTGTACACACCATTACTGAATATGTATATGTGTGGCAGTTATGTTTGCTTTGTTGCTCACAGCCCCTATATGTTTGTCTGACACATACCTGGGTTGATAAGAGAACAGATGTCAATAGTGAATGCCTGATGTTTGATTTGCAGAGCTCATCATCAGCAGTGCATGTATAAGCAATAAAATCCAATAACACTGACAACCTTTAAAGCTTACTGTGGCTATGAGGAGTGTACACACCCTTATTGACATGCCACCCTCTTCCCTGATGCCATGGGGCCACAATACTGCATATGTTAACATTATACACACCTGACATGTGACATATGACCTGTGCAATCAAATGCAGTATCAAACAAATGTGTTAGCTGTGTAGATGCCGATTGAGATGCATACAATATGTGGGTTGCATTAGTGTGCACACCCTTAACACGATGGTTTGTTGCAGCACCTGTCATGTGAACTACAGCAGTCACTATTCCTGGAATGGGTATACTAATATGGCCCATCTTCACTTACCATTATTTGGTAACTCCGCCCTACAAATGTTCCCCAACTCTGTCAGATTGCAAGGTCAGCTTATGTGCACGGCCTTTGGAGGTCACACAGTGCCTTCACTATTGCTGTAGAGTCAGGGTTATGTCTGGCACAATGCATGACCTTGACTGTGTTCAGATATAGCCATTCTTAGTGAGCTTTGGATGTATGCTTCAGTTCACTGTTGTGTTTCAGGATGACACCCCTCCCCATCCTCAACCCTTTTGCAGATGCTTGACCACTATGGGCCACACATGAGTGTTATTTTGCAGTGTCCCAAATTCAGAACACAGCCTAGTTCCTGCTAATGAACAGCAAACCTAAAAGTCTACACTGGCACCAGCAAGGTACAGATGGGGATGGTGGGCCTGAGGTGTTGCTTGTGCAGCACATGTATCTTTATTAATACTGTCTGTAAGTTTCAGCCTTGGTCTCAGTACACCATTACATATTGCAACACATGCCTTTGGGAGACTTGATGTTATGCATATGCTACCTGTAAAGAGGCCTGGATGATGTCTCCTGGGGAACAACTCTTCCATATGATTACCCTAACTCATAGGCCACACTTATGCAGAATCTAGGTAATTGTCGACACAGGTACTGCACAGGCAGTGCTTGCTAGACATTCCTGCAAGTCCCTCAGTGTTGCTGCATGTTTCTGGGCAGCTTCCATGACCAGTTTGCAACATGTGTTGTCATCTGTCTTGGATGGGCATCTGTTTATTTTCTACATTAATGGTGTCCCATATTTCATCGTCACATACATGCTTGTTTGCACTATTTGCCATGGTATATGCAATGGCGAGGTAAGGCTACGTCTCCCACTCCTGATTGCTACCTTTTGGATATGGAATCCATTCCATGGTTTGTAAGATGTGTGCAAGCCATGGCTGCCTCTGTTGCAGGTGAGTGGGGAAATGTCATGGACATACTTATTGGACAGCAGACCATTACTTAGTGTGACACTGAGAACCCATTCTTGATGGAAGGTGCATACTCAAGAAGAGTGAATGCTGCAGTACCTCAAAAGCTGCTTCCACAATATGTTATTTGGAGTGTGTGCACACATATGCTTCCAGTGTTTGTTAAGGTATGTATTCCCCATATTTGTTGTCTTAACATATGATTCCATATTACACATTCATTGCTCATGTTAGGATCAAATTACAGGTTGTAAAACTTGTGGAATGTGGTATTGTGATATGCTGTTATGTAGATCTGTAACAGTTGCCATTGTAATAGTGGTATATACACTGTTGTAACCACTGTATAAGCGTAATGTTTCAGACATGTCCCTACTGTAGGCCATTTGTCCCTCTATTATGTTCATCTCTGTCCACACATCTTGCACTGACAGGTCTCTTACATACCATTCAGATATACTACCATTTTGACCACTGTGATGCAGTGCAGTGAACATGTACAGCATGCATTATGGGTAGGTGTGTTAAATGTGTGCATGGCCATAAAATGGCTGGTGTATTGGCAAACCTGAACAAAAGACCTCCATACAAACCAGCTACAGGCTGCTGCCCCAGGGGTATATCAGAGGGACCTACATAGTTGTGTGAGAGATGTGATGTCAGTAGCCATACCTGTGGCATTGGTACAGGGTGGGAGCAGCATTTCAGTACACCAACAGTATAAACCCACAATACTAAAGATTATGCACATCTATTCATTGGTACACGGCCGCAACAGACTATGTTATCTGACATATGGATAAAGATACTTTACAGATGAAGACAGATAAGCAACAATGGTCTACTAATGTGCCCTGGGGCTTTACCTGCACCCTCCTCATCCATTGTATGGGTAGCACCCACCTCCACAATGCTATCTTCCGATTCTTGACTTGGCTGGTGGGCAGGTGCCCCAAGGCTGGCGAGGAGCTCCTCAGCAGGTGTCAGTGGGGACTGGATGGCATGACCCCCCCCAACCTGTGGCTAGCTGGTCCCTTCTAACTGAAGCAGCATGCTGACAGGCATGGAGGATGAGGTCGGTGCAACAATATCGCACCTGCTCATAACTGCAGTTATGCAGGCCAACATCATTTACCCTGTGGATGGGCTCATTCCACAGAGCTGTCCTCTCCTGCAGATCATGGGCCATACGCCCAAAGAGGGTTCTGTGGTGATGCACTATATAGTTGCTAAGTATGTCATTCTCCTGTGGACTGTAAGCAAGGAGATGCTCTCTTGACATGGTACCTGGAAGACAGAAATGGGAAAAAAGGTCTGAGGACCTCATACTGCAAGGATATAATAGATGTTAACTGACATCTCTCTCTCTCCTCCCCACCATATCTGCAAAAATAATCTGAACACACACACATCAATAGGTATATTCACACCAAACCTACTGTTGGGACATATATCCTATTATGCAACAAATAATGAAATGTGTTTCTATTCATGTTCCATGTTATAACACTATTACTGGTGGCCTGTTGCTAACAATGTAACTTGCATGCCATTGTAATGGCCACTGTGGTTCCATATATGCATGTGTTCTGTTTGCTATGCAACTGTTCCAAATCTGGTGTTTTGGGTTAATAGGAACATCTATGCATGCTGTTACAACTAATCCTGGATTTTGTTGACTATTACTACCCACATATGTTCTAAAACTGCAACACAACAGCATGTTTGGGAAGGCTGTTCTTAGCAGAACCACCTCATCTGGCTGTGGCATCAGGCCACAGCACGTCCGGGACCTCCTCATCTGCTGGTCTTGCACTACCTTCAGGTGGAACCACCTCAGGGGATGGTGCTTGCCCCCCCCCTGCGAGTGTGCACAGACAGGATCCTGTAACCTGAAGCCAGGTCCCGGGTCTGGTGCATAGGGAGCTCTGCAGAGAATTGGGGGATCTGCTACACCACCTTGAGGTCCTCATAACACAATTAGAGGTTCAGCCTGCCCCTCCTGCTCAGCCCCCAGCACAGCCACCTTCAGGACCATGAAGGTGCAGTGGTGACTGCCCATGGATTGGGACCTCAGTCCCACTGTTTCCATTTGGGGGCTCATGGGCTTCCAATTTCCAAACACCCCTCCCTGTCCAAGGTGTTTGCCCACCACATATGTCATATGCAGCCCCTGTATACTGTCCTGTCTTCCGAACCAACCTACCTCTCCAAACATACCTACTATCCTTCCCCAACATCCCACTCTCACCTTAACAAAAAATGGGCAATCTGTTCCCAACACAAATTTCACACCATACATAACTGTCCATTTCGCACCTACTTAGAACTGCTTACAGGTGCCTTAATCACTCTGTATCCAACAACCCTTGTTCTGGCCAGCAAATAAATCATCAGCCCTTGCAAGTGTGTAACCCAGGACCCTGCACACCATAGCCACATCAATTTACCAGTAAGCAATCTGAGCTGCAGATATGTGTGATGTGTTCTCAAACATATCATGCAGCACAGTCATTCAACAGTAGGGAAAATGTATGTATGTGTGTGTGTGTGTGTATATGTATATATATATATATATATATATACACACACATAGTGCATTCAGACATGAGGTCACACTCTGAACCTCCGTCCCCCACTGCTGCACTGTTCTGATTTGCTACAAAACAAAACATCACATGTGGACACAGCCTAACATTGGGGGGATATATAGGGAAAGATCGTAGATAAGCCTATTACAAACCTATGAAGTTTGTGCACAATACATTTCACATTACCATGACTGTTCTGAAGGTGGTGGGGGTCTGAAAATCATATCTATCATTACTTCCACCTTCAGCTATTTGCAAGACAAATATACATGTTTGGAGGAACAGAACAAACACTATGATGGCTTACATTTTGTCATTCTGTCCAGACCTGCACAGTTGACAAGTATGGCCCACTGGGCCAGATGCTATGTCCATAGCAGTTGTTCAGCAGGGCATCATTACAGCAACAAGTCTTGATGGCACATATAAATCTTTCAACATCTTCTATCCCATTTTTACAGACCAAGTACTACATTCAACTGCATGCATACACGTTTTACTATTGTGCTCTCTTCAGTGTAGCATTAGGATATCTTCCTTGTTTTTTATTTTTTGTCATACTAACTTTTTTTAGTGTTATTGTTTTTTTTTCTCTCTCCACTACAGGGATTGAGCTGGTTTGAATAGGTTGCAGCATGGCTTTTGTATGTGATGCTCATCGGATGATGACCTGTGCACCAATTTTTCCCCACTTGCTAACTGCATGCAGCCAGCTGTGTAGTACTTCCAATAGCCAATGTCATAGCAACCCATTACTATAAATGACTACATCATGTGGGTGTTGTCCCTTTACCGTTCCTATATTGAAGACATCCTTCCTGTGTGTGGGCAGCAGTGTTACAGACAGCAGGTAGCAATACCTCTTACAACAGGATTTGCGGACACAGGCCAACTCCATGTTTATATAAGGTTCCAGACCTATGGACAGTGTGAGTATTGCTGCTACATGCATTGAATACTGCTGGTTTTACAGGGTTTGTGTGTACATGCTAGTTTTGCATGGAATGCAGTCTGTCTGCATAGCTCTCAACTGTGGGCCTATCCACATGATGGCCACAGGATTGGCTGTTATGTTTGGTCTGTTCACCACACAGGTCTTGTCTCTGACATATCAGTGGCATTCCCTCCATTGATTGCTATCAGTACATGGCAAAATCCATTTGTGTTTCTGACTTCATAGTACTGAGTAAGGGTATGTTGCAACCAATCCTGTAACACCAGCAACTTTCACAGTGTATATCAGCAATAGGGCAAATATGGCCCTGTGTTCCAGCCTCTGTCCTCCACATGTATACCAAGCTTTGTCCAGATGTCATGCAGTAAGAGGTTGTTAGGTAATGGCCTATCATTTAGTGCTGGCATTCCTGCCATCATTCCAGTGATGTTGTGGACTCCCACACAAATTGTGGGGTAGGGTCCATATATATGAGGGTAACAGCTGGACAAAATGTGTGTGACTTTGTACATTCCAGAGGTCAGTGTATGGAGAACACTGTCATATGCCCTTGTAAGACATTTTATAGGGGAGGGGTATTACATGTTTTAACCTAGGCTGTTACAACATGTGAGGGATATCAGTAGTAATAAACATTAAGGTATATGGCTGTACATTTACATACATTTCACCATAGGAACAGTGGTGGGCTACAGCTTACGGTCTTACACACAGTTCTGTGTGACAGTGACGTTTTAAGTTAAGCATTATGTAACAGATACATTTACATTGTGACAACTAATACTTTTCCCCCTAGGGGTTGAGTACAGAGTGTAATTGGAGGCTGCCGAACTACATCTGTAATTAAGTGTTGATTGGTTCTTATCTTCAAGGTAAGTGTTTTTGTTTTTTACTGTTGTACTACTTGAAGGCCTTAGCCCAGACGGCAAAGTATGTTTTGTTTTTCAGATTACTGTATTAAATGTTTTGTTTGAAAGTTCATAGATTGGTACTAGGCTAACTGCCATTTCCAGCCATTTTAAGCCTAGCCAATTATCCCTTGTGAGACTCAAACCCTGCACCTTGTGTTTGGAAGGCAAACACCTTAACCATTAGGCCACCCTCCCAACTACCTTGACTGAGTTGCAGTACTCAGTTATTATGTATTCTAATCATCTAACTTCTATAAGAAATGGCATAAACAACTTAAATAGTACACAAACATTTCTATGTATGCAAATGTGTGTGTGGTATGTTTCATGAAACAATTCTCATTTGTAGGAAAGAATCAAACACTGGCCATTTTAAAAGGTGTCACATGTAGGAATAATGGCTGTTTGATATGCTGTGCCACTTCTTATACAGATAAGTAGTAAAATATTTATGTGTGTACATACATCCATATATATATGTGTGTGTGTGTGTGTGTATGCATCATTGGAATGTTTAGTGCTTCCACATTGTACATTCCCTATGGTAGACTGACTGTTCTGCACGATCCGTTACAGATATCATCCTGACATCTTACAGCTGAGATGGCTTACTGTTAACCTGTTGTTGGTATGTTGTGCAAGGTCCTGGGTTCACACCTTGCAAGTGCTGGTTATGGTGTTGCAAAGCAGATTTGTTCAGCTGTGGAGGAAGGGAAAATGGTAATAATTATCCCTAATTTGCCCCTCAGCTGTTTTGCAGTGAGAGGTTCAGATTGTTGGTCCAATGTGCGAATTCAATATATCTAGGTTGATAGGTAGATACTAGGCTATTGGCCCAAGGGCCTACATAAGCCTAGCCAACAAGGTTCCATGGCTTACGCCACCCAAGAAAGTTATTTTCCTGTGCCACTATCGAGCAGACACACAGAAGTGTTCCCCGGGGTGGATTCCTATTTCCCATCCACTCGTCAATATTTTTCTTGAAGAGTGCTAATGAAAAACTTTGCTTGACATAGATAGGTAGCCTGTTCCAGAGTATGAGAAGTCTCTGGGACAGGAATCTATCCCTCCAGCCTGTTCTGTTTATTGTGGTGCCAAGGTTTTAGGTCCCTAGAGAGTGTAGCTCAGAGGGATTGGGCTTTCTTTAGGTGTAGCATGTCCAACAGCTCTGGGTTTGACATAGCATGTTAGGTAGAGATCACCACGGAGTAGGAGATATGCTACAGAGTAAAGCTGGATTTTTTTTGAGGCGGTCAGTGTAGGTCATTTGTTTGAGGCCAGTAATCCTCATTGTAAGGTACTTCTATGGCCCTTCCCACTGCTGATGTCTTGTGAGGTACATTCCAAAAGGGGCATTGTACTCTATAATGGGTATAATGAGTGTCGAGTAGAGGGGAAAAATTACCTCTCTTTTTCCTGGATGACAACCCTTTTATGATGGTGTGCCACGTAGAAGGACTTCCTGACTACTGTGGCGATGTGACTATTAAAGGAGAGACTACTATCCACCTGGGTCCCAAGGTCTCTTATCACACATTTGGTGTTAAGTAGATTGCTGCCTATGTGGTAGTTAACGGGGATGCCACTGCACTTTTTGGCATTGAGCTGGAGGCCATGGCTCTGACATCAGGCATCTGCCTTAGCAAGGCCCTTCTGCAGGATGTCCACATCATTTGGGGACTTGACTATGGCTCCTAGTTTGCAGTCATTAGCCAGAGGCCTTCTGTTTTAACCTGTACTTCAGAGAAGTACAGTCCCAGGACGGAACCTTGTGGTACTCCACTTGTCACTGCTTTGAGGTCATATTTGGAGTCTGCAACTTTTACAGTGTGGGTTCCGTCAGTGAACCAGTTAGCAACCCATCTTGTGAAATAGGGATTTATACCTAGTTTAGTGAGTTTAGCTATAATTCCAGAATGGGGGATGGTGTTGAAAGCCCTGGCGAGGTCAAGATAGGCTGTGTGAACCACCTTACCCTCATCTACGGCTTTGGTGACTGCCTCAAAGAAGTTGATCAGGTTCAGGAGGCATGATCTGCCTTTCACAAACCTGAACTGGGTGGGATCCAGAGTTTGGAGGTTACCAATGTCTTTGTTTATGAGTTCCATGATAATTTGTTCCATGGTCTTGCAGACCAGGCTCGTCAGACTAATAGGTCGATCGTTCCCGGGATCAGTGGTGGCTTCCCCTTTATGGAGTGCGATAACTGTTGCTGCTGTGCACCATTCAGTGGGCACAAAGCCTGATGCAAGGCTATTATTGAACATGGTGCTTAAGTGGGGGGCCAGTTTGTTCTGAAATCAGTGTAAAACGCAGCTTGGGATGTTGTCTGGTCCCATGGATGCTGTGTTTATGGTTTTAGAGAGTGCAGCTTTTACCTGCGTAGTTGTGATTACAGGGCCTCTGCATTCTTCCTGTATAGATATGGGCCCTTTAGGAGGTGAGGGGGGATAAAGTTAGCACTGAACCTATCTGCCAGGATGTTGGCAATATCAGTTGGTTCTGCAATTTTCATGCCTTTGTGCTGTAACTCAGAGCAGATCTGGGTGTTGCCATCAAGATTCTTAACATAGCCATAGAATGCTTTGTGGTTGTCCTTAGAATTAGTGGCGATTTTGTTTTTGGAGATAGCTTTGGAGGATCTTTGCTTCTGCTGACCAGGGAGCTCCTCCACTCATGGGATTTTACTCTCTTTTGCAACAGTTTCTTCCTTCTGTTGTACTGTTTGTTTATGGCAGGGGACCACCAGATTGGCTTCCTTTTTTTTTTTTGGGAGGATAGCTTCTTGGTTCTGTTTGGGATAGTATGATCCATGCACTTGTGTAAGTGTTTATAGAGTGCATTTGTGTAGGATTCAGCAGTTGTAACTGTATTGTCCATCTGCATGGGTGTCATGAAGTTCACCACTTCTGTCTTTAAGAAGCATGAAGTTGGCTTTGGAGACATTTTTTACCATGGTTTCCTTAATGGGGGGTGGGATGTGGATATCAAGGGTGATTCATAGATTCATAGATTAGTACTAAGCTAACTACTCTTGTGAGCCTTTTTAAGCCTAGACAATTATCCCTTGTGAGACTCAAACCCTGCACCTTGTGCTTGTAAGGCAAACACCTTAACCATTAGCTTATGGTCGGATCGGACCAACGAGGAGTTGACTTCAGGTGTGGAACACTGGTCACTCATGTTGGTAATGACTAGGTCTATGATATTGTTGCCCCTGCTGGGGGTGTGGATAAGCTAATCCAGGGCATTGGAGTTTATGAATTCCAGAAACCATTGAGCTAAGGAGTTGGTACACGAGTAGTTTTCCCAGTTAATGGTGCAGTAGTTGAAGTCGCCCATTATTAGGGTGTTTGGTTGAACCCTAATATTTTCCAGTACATCAAGAAAAGAGGAGTGGAAATCATAGGGCATGGTGGGGGATATGTAGCAAGCTACAATTTAGATTGCAGTTTTGCCCAGAGTTAGTTGCACTTGGATAACCTTGGATGCATTATGCTGAGCAACTAGCCTGGAGGTGTGGATATCCTTAATGAATATGGACACACCTCCGCCTTTGGTGTTTCGGTCCGGGTTACACACACACACATGTATGTCTATAGACACAATATATATATATATATATATATATATATATATATATATATATACACACACACACACACACACACAAATACATTTTCCCTACTACCGAATGACTGTGCTGCATGATATGTTTGGGAAAACATCACATTTATGTACAGCTCAAATGGCTTGATGGTAAATCACTGTGGCTACGGTGTGCAGGGTCCTTGGTTCGAGACTTGCAAGGGCTGATTATTTTGTTGCTGGGCAGAACAAGGGCTGCTGGATACAGAGTGATTAAGGCACTTTTAAGCAGGTTTGTGCGGTGGTAAGCAATGCTAAATTCCGGTTGAGTATGCTTACAGTTAGCCATAAAAGTGCTTAATCTGTACAGCCATTGCTTGCTGCTGCGCAAACATGCTTAAACCCGCTTACTACTGCTTAAAAGTGCTTACCCCCGCGCCAATTTCTTTAAAAGAAAAGAAAAAAAGGGATGATAGGAAAGTGGTGAAAAAGGGGGCACAAATAGGGAAAGTAGCCTGGGATGTGCAGGATGGGTGTAGAGAAGGTCCATAGCTGTCCATTTCTTTTACAGCAACAACTGTGCATATATACTGAATTTGGCAGTAGATTTGGACACTCAACCCCCTGAGAGAGGGGTGAGGACAACAATAATATGTTGTGAAGCCAATTAGACCAGATTACGTGTCCAGTGGACACATGCGAAATGGACAGCTATGTATGGGGCAAACTTTTTTGGGGGGAACAGATTACCCTTTTTTTTTAAGATTAGAGTGGGATGTTAGGGAAGGATAGTAGGTATATTTGGGGAGGTAGGTTGGATAGGAAGACAGAAAAGACAGCATACAGGAGCGGTATATCACATGTGGGGGTAAACACCTTGGATGGTGAGGGGGTGTTTGGAAATCAGAAGCCCATGAGCTTCCAAATGGAAAGAGTGTGACTGAGAATCCATGAGCAGTCACCACTGCACCTTCTTGGCTCCAAAGGTTGCTGTGCTGGGGGCTGGGTAAGGAGGGGCAGGCTGACCCTCTAAATGCACCACGCGGCCCTCAAGCTGGCGTAGCAGATCTCCAAATTCCCTTTGGAGCTCGCTACACACCAATACCCAGACCTGACGATGGATGACAGTTTCCTGTTCTAGCTCACTCTCAGGGGGGAGGTGAGCCCCATCCCCTGAGGCTGTTCCACACAAAGGTGGTGCAGGACCAGTGGACAAGGAGGTCCCAGGGTGGGTCTGAGGCCCTGTGCTACGGGCAGATGAGGTGGGTCCGCTGGGACCGGCCTCCCCAAATGTGCTATGGTGTTGCAGTTTTAAAACATATGTGGGTTAGTAACAGTCAACACAATCTAGGATTAGCTATAACAGCATGCATAGATATTCCCATTAACCCAAAAGACCAGATTTGGAACAGTTGCATAGCAAACAGAACACATGCATATATGGAACCACAGTGGCCATTACAACGGCATGCAGGTTACATTGATAGCAACAGGCTACCAATGATAATATTTCGACATGGAATATTAATAGGCTACCAATGATAATATTTCGACATGGAATATTAATAGAAACACACTTCAATATTTATTGAAGAATAGGACATATGTCCCAACAGTAGGTTTGGTGTAAACATACCTATTGATTTGTGTATTTAGATTATTTTTGCAGGTAGGGTGGGGGGAAGATGTCAATTAACAACTTATACATCCTTGTAGTTCTCAGAAGTTTAATGATCATTGCTCTAATCATTAAGGTACAGGTTATATTACAATACCCTATGGCCTTGGTTAGGCCAGTGGTAGGTTTGTAAACAGTGTATACTTCAACTGTCTTATAGCTAAATTCTTACATCTCATAACTGGTATACCTGTGGAGGGAATGTTTTTTTAGCACTGCCCGTTTCCACACATATTCCCAGATTCCGTGTTATTATGCACATACCTCTCAATCTCTTAATGCACACACTCTGGTCAAAACTTGAAAACATGGTTGTAGAAATAGGGACATATTTTGAATATTGCTCTCATATACTTGGAGAGTTGCTAGAGTGACAGGTTTGTTTTCATATACATTTTCTGAAGGTTTTAGGTCTGAAAATCATATGCATGTCATTATTTGCTGACTAAAATTCTGAAATCATCCCACTGATTTGCCAGGGGGACAGGGTAACCGGCAGAAATTATGGGCCAATTATCTGGACATTCTGAACAAATGTGTACAGTTGAGAGGTATGATTATGCATACAGCTTACTACCACTCCCAGGATTCGAACCATGGCGGTCTCTGATAAAGATGCAACAATTTAAGTTTCAGCAGAGTGTGCCGTTTGGATATTGCTGTCTATCTCTTTAGTGTTTTCTGTCTATGTCTCTCTCGGTTATACAATCTGACCTTGTAATTACAACAGTCTTATACAGACATTCCTAAATGTTTCTATTATGTAGCACAGTGTGGGTAACAGTGGTTAATACATTACTATTCAGAGAATGCAACAGTAAAAATGCCATACAATACCAAAGTAAACACAACCAGTCCATGATTTATAGCTTTATTGCCAGACAGTTACAGTTTTATTTAAATACAACCTATATGGGACTATTACTGTCATATTGTCTGGTTTATTCAGTACAACCCATACATAAAACAATTTTTATACTGCCAGGTGACTTTCTACTACTTTTACATTTATTTATGACTACTATAAGCAGGATTGTTACTCACCAGCCTCGCAACGCAGCCTTTGCATAGGCTTCCTGATTCACAGCCCGCTCAGCTGCAGCTGTAAGGGAAGAAATATTTAGCCATACCTATCCATCATATACACAAGTTGGACATTATTAAACAGTTACTGGTATGAGTACTTACACACTGCTGGGACATCACCCATCTGCCTTGATTCTTGGACCCACTGGTCCAAGAGCTCCCTCTTCCTCCATTTCAAGTGGGCATAGTGGTGCCTAACCTGCTCACCAGTCAGAAGGATACTAGTGGCACTGGTGAGGTCACGGGCGAGACGGTCCCAGGCTTCCGCTTTATATTGGAAGCCTTGGTACTGGCCCTGTAGCAGTTTCTCGCCATGTTTTTTTTTTTTTTTACCAGGAGTCCTACCATGATTTTGGACTCCTGTATGCCCCAGCACTGCACACAGGAGCACATTCCCTCTCCAACACCAGCCATTCTGCCTACAGTGGGAAGCTGCAACCAGTTACAAGCTGTATTTCCACCTGTGGGGTTTAAATACAGCCAATTTCCTGGCCTTTGCCATGATTGGGCGGTTTTGAATATGCTGAGCTAAGCTATGGGCAAACCTGCTTGGCATTGCTTAAAGGGGCAGAATCAGCACTGCTTACCAATTGGCAAATCCATTTAGCTGGGCTACTCATTGCTTAGCAGTCATATTTACACAATGCTTACACCTGGTAAGCAGAGCTGTGCAATGCTTAGCATTGCTTATTTTTCATTTTATAGACCATCTGTTGTATGGCATTGATTCATCATTCATTACATATTATATATTTGTTTACTGTCCCCTACATCCCCCAATGTCCTTTCATTACATTTATTCATGTGTGACTATACTGTATGGGGCACTTGTGTTTATATGGGGATTTCACAACTTTATTAAACTGACACCTCACATCTGGACGTAATGCAGTACTCCGGTTAACAAATATATGTTATTTAGTAGGTAAACTACAAAAAATTGTTTATGTACTGCTTTCACATGTAAAATGTGAAGTGGTTACAGTGGGGATCAAACCGGGAATGGCTGCTTGTAAAGTGTACACTCTAACCACTACACTATTGCAATAATCCTTATATTGGCTGTCACTTGCTATTTAACTTCTTGTACTGTTTAAGCTGGACTAAGAGTAGCTGAGCAACGGGCACACCTGTGCAGCTACGCTTAGACTTTATTGCATTTATAAAAAAAAAAAAATGTTGTCTTATTTTACCTATACCCTTCAGAATGCCCTGCTAATGCTAACCCTGTAATTTTATCAGCTTTCTGCTTCGTGGGACATTTGTCCCTTTTGGCTTTGTCCACATTACTTGCTCTGACGGGTTGGGAGGTGTGCAGTACATGCTTATTCTGCTTGTGTTATCCTAATAACTTTTGGCTTCGTTAGGGATAATTGTCCCTTTTGCCTTTGACCACTTTTGTTTTCCTGATGGGTTGGGGGTGTTACGAGCATTCTCGCTCATTTTTTAATTGCCAAAAGGCAATTCTGGAGTGCAGGGACGTGTGTACTGGGACAGCCCTGCTCTCAGACATACCCCCTTGCACTCGTACACAGCTCCGTATCCTTTTAACGGCACAGGCAGCGCGTCTTCATGAATATGCAAGGCGCCCTGCCGTGCTGTACGGGAACAGTCCCTGACGTGCAGGAATAACTTATTGCTGCATGGCTGCTTGCTGAATCCCACAGAGTATTTAATTAAATTGCTTAATTTATTTATTTAGCATTTGTTGACCAGGAAAGCCCAACTAGGACATAGCCTATTTTTAATGGTGGCCTGGGGAGAAATGCTCCAGAAGTATGTCTTTGGAATGTTGGAGGAAACCGGAGTACCAAGAGGAAACCCATGCGAACATACGGAGGACATGCAGACTCCACACAGAAGGCACCCCAGCCGAGAATCAAACCGGAGAACCTCTTGCTGTGAGGGGACATTAACCACTGCACCACCAGAGGCATTAAAGATTGTATCTTACAGTTCTGGTTGCAGACGGAGATGAAATGTCTGTGCCAGAGAATGGTTCATTAGCTCCTATAGGAAGACTGGAAATTGTTATTATTTTATGACTTCCAGGAGCTACAAACAAATCTTAGCAAAGCTCTATGTGTGTGTATTCTTGACAAATATCTACAAGATTCTAGTCAGTTGCTAGGAAAGGGGGTAGTATGGGAACTAGAAGTCAGATGACCAGATGTATGTGATGTTATTCTGTAATCTAGGGTAAAAATGATATTTTAATACTAGATGAGACCTGCTCTGCTTTTGGAACCTGAAAAAGAAGGAAGACCACTCACCTACTTCATCTTGCTGTGCTCTAGTAAATGACCAGGAGATAGTAATTCTTTAGATTAGTCAGGGAAATATAGTGAGATTAGTGAAACACTGTTTTTCTGTATCTGTGTGAATTTATTCATTTGTGTTAGTTTAATATTTCTGGTGCTTATTGTAGATTTCATATTTTCATGTTCTTTTATTGTTTATTATTAAATATATTCAAGATTTTCATTGTGGCTGGCCCTTTAGAGAATATTTAACCTTTGATTGTACTTATAGCTATGTGGTGACTGTGGTCACTCCTGAAAGCCTTACTGCATTGGTCAAACACTATAATCTGTATTAATATTAATTTCACTCAGTAAAATTGGGTACCATTGTATGAGCCTTGGAGTAGTTAGCTTTGTGTCTGGTGGCAGTGTAACTACCTTATAGTCTGGGCAGAAGGGGGGCATAGCTAGTAAGTCTGTGCCAGCTTTTTCCAGGGGTGTGTGTAAGCACAAATCAAATCTCCAAGAGAGTGTGTGTCACCCGCTTGGAGCAGGGACACAGAACACAGATTTCAGAGAAAGTGGCGGAGGACTTGACTTAGACACTTGTCTGAGGACTCAACTCTACAGCTATATGCCAGTGGGGAGTCTTATTGAGGACTTGGAGAGAAAGAGAGAGAAACCCAAACCCTGGACTGAGCGTTTCCTTTGTGCTCTTAAGGAAATTCTGCCTGATGTGGAGAGCTGCATCTGGAAACACAGGGTATATCCATTTTTGTTCCAAGTGAGTATTCCTCTCCAGTGTCAGTGGTGAGGATTTAGGCTCCTAGATTACTGCCCCACAGGGAGGGACGTCACAGCCATCTTTTCCTATTATCTGTTTATGTGATTTTACTGGCTTCCACTGTATTTATTAATTTCCCATCCCAGTGCTTTATTTTAGACCTTCACACTTCATTACCACAAAGGAAGTCGCTTCACATGCTCATTTCTGTCCAAATGTGTCTCCTGTAACATTGCCGTTTGTGTCATACACTTCTTAATATAATTCAGTGCTCTTTGTGTTTAGCCATTTACACTGCATGTTAATATTGGCTGAGCATACATTCTGATAAAAAGCCATTATCCCCCCTTGTACATGACAGCTCTTCTGAATATATATTTCCAGTGTGCAGCTTATGCACACACATATGTTAAGACAGGCTGACCCTGCTGCTGCTTCTTCTCATCTCTAAATGAAGAATCCAATTAAGTCACATTTGTGATTTCTACAGGTTAGTGCACCGGTGTTCTACAAAATAATGCTAACATGAACACATACGGAATGATATAACAAATAATTACAAGAAAATACTAATCATGCACAAATAGTACAAACAGCACCAATCATGCACAAATAGTACAAACAGCACTAGAAAAGCAGAAACAATACAAAAAAGATGCAAACGGTTTTAGGCAAGTAAAACAAAGATGAGTCAGAAAACTGATTAGCTGAAAATAATTAGAAGATAAAAGACAAGATTATATATAGCGAGAAGAGACAAAAGATTACAGGTTTGCGCAAGTAGGATGGGAAAGGAGTATAGATTAGTATGAAGAAAGACACAGAAAGTTATAGGGGAGTAATTACGTTCTAGAGATGGCAGGCATAGAAAAAAATGCTGCCTATAAAGTAGCTCACATTACAAATACAAATAGATAACTTAATTACTATCACTTCTGTAAGTATAAGTTCTCTACAAATGTACAAAGCCAGGTAATGTTACTGTTTCAACTTGTTTTTGAAGATTATCTGTCAAATTAAGTTGAAGTGGGATAGAATTCCAAAGTGTGAGAGAGTACAGTTTGTTGCCACCGATATTGTTTAATTTCGTAGCAACAAGGAAGGGTCTGTTCGAGTGTAAATCTCTAATAGCAATGTGCAGCAGTTTGCAGTGCAGGCCATTGTTCAGGCTGGTAGATTAGACTGTGGGCCATGACTAGTTGGGAGTTGTTCAAGTAGTGAGTTGTTCAAGAAAGAGGAGTTTTTAAGACCACACAACAATGAGTTTTGTTAGGGGCATTAGCAGCAAAGGTGGTTATTTTGTTAAAGCATGCCTTTACTGTCATTCTGTTGGTAGAGTTCATGTTTGTAAGAATAGGGGATGTATACAAGACAGATGGCAGTAGGTAACTTGTTGCTTGCTATTTGTTTTCTAACAGTCTATGAAATATGGATTAGCCCTGTAAAGACCAACTAATTTCTTGTGTGTTTTTAATGGCTTGAAGTAGGTGCTGGTTGAATTTAAGATAATCAGTTAGGACCTCTGGTAGTTTAGTTTGTGCTACACTTTCATTTTTTTGTGTTGTTAGTTGACAGTATGTAGAATGTGTAGTATTGTTTAAGTATGAAGACATTCATTTGGTTGTGTTTGGGTTTAACAGTACGAGAGGGTTACTTAGCCTTAGCCAGGATTCTTAGATGTTCTAAGCACACTAACCCCCTTAGAACAAAAAGGGTGAAAGCTAACCCTGCCCCCATGGCTATCCTTAAGAACTAAACAAGAAACAAAATAGACAATGCCTAAAAAATCTGGACAAAAAAATAAAACAGCACCTACTTTAGTAGTATACAAACTACTAAGAAACCTAACAAAACACCTTATTACCAAAGATAAGAAAACCTATTACTCAACCAATCAAAACACACACACACTAATAACCCAAAACTGTTCTGGGCCCCAGTCAATAAACTTAACTCCAGGACAAGTGACACAGGCAATACCAAACACACAGAAACAAAATGATAGCATAGCCAAACAATTCAATAGCCACATTATACAGATACTACCGTCATTAACCAACCAGGCCACTAATCAAGCTCTTGATGTCCCTACTGAATCACATAACCTCCTTCCAACCAGTATCCACAGATACTATCAAAAAGTACCTCACAAAAATAAAACCAACTACAACTGCCCTCGACAATATAACTGGTGGATATCCTAAAATAACAGCAGAGGCTATTGCATACCCATTCGCAATTCTGAAGTCCCTTAGCTATGGAAAAAATTCTTCATTATTCCCCTGCACAGGGGCAAACTCAATACAGATCTTTCGAAGTATATGCCAACTGCTATTTTATCTCTATAAAAAATAGTAGAAAAATGCATTCAAACACAGCTACTCAACTATAAAATGCACAACAGCTTCTGTCTTCAACCTAACAAATCTCTTCCTTATCACAGCACAACTACTGCTTTGCTAAATTGGTAATACTGTCATCACCCACAGAAATCCTAGAAACCTAGTCTCCATTAATTGTCCCCCTCCAGAAACGGTTACATAAATTCCCATCCTTAAGGCTCTCCAAGTCTTCACTGCAATGGTTCCATACCTACCTGTCAATCAGAGCACAAGCAATGAAATGGAAAAATGATTTCACCACTTTCTTGCCAGTAATTATTGCTGTCCCACAGAGATTTATACTAGGCCTCATACTTGTCAACATATTCATCAATGATCTCTACACTGCTTACAACAAAATGTACCACAGATCAATACGCTGATGATTCAACCCTAATCTGCTCTACTAGAATTCTCAAAAAACTCCAAGACCTTACATGACAATCCTTGTCTATTGAAACATAGCTAAATAATTCACAACTATTTTTAAACCTTAAAAAAAATGGATGTTCGTCGTCTCCCATTGCTGCAGTCCTGACTAATGGGTACTCCTCTGCCCACCATCGGCCCGAATACCAAAGGGCTAGATCTGGCGTAGGTCATGGCGCCCGAGACTGACGTGGTGTCAGTATAAATGCGCATGACCGACGCCATAACATCAGTCTTTCTTGCCGCATGGTCCTGAGCAGAAGCAGAATTTGCAAGTGCCGTTCTGGAATTGTCGGTTTTCGAGTTTCAGACCGGAGACCAAGTTGGGCTAAGTACCCCATTGGGGACATTTTTTTTTTTTGTCTTTTTCTTGCCTCAGTATTGACGGATGTCAGAAAAAGTTAATAACTGTATTTCTCGTGGGAAACAGACTCCTCATAGGGATTACCATTCACTCTGCATTCCTTGTTTAGGGCCTGAGCACGACGTTGTTGGGTGTCGCTTTTGTGCTACTTTTAATAAGTGTACTATTAAACGTCGGTTGGACTGTGCTAGGCTGGTGTTTGGTACACGTTGTAATTACAACATGCCGTCGGATTCTCCGACGACTGGCTCTTCTAAGAAGCGCAAAGAAAAGTCTTTGCGGTCCAAGCAGATTGAGGCGTCCACTCCGGACGTCGGTCCTGTAGAACCACTGGCTGCTTCAGTGGCTCTTTCTGACAGTGTACCAGAGTGACAAGGGGAGCCTTTGTTACTACAGGGGGTGGCTTCTCCTGTGTTAGGCCAGGGTGAGGGTGCTCCTCTGTCTGTGGCTCCCTCCCCTCATAGGGTGGTTAAGCCTCCTCCTTCTCAAGCTTCTTCCAGGGTGGCTGCTACTAGTTCTGTTGTTCGCAGACATGCCTGGCTTAAAGATCAGTCCTTGTCAGAGCATGTTAAAGCTCGGATTATGGATACTCCTTTGCAATCTGATGTTCTTTTTGGCCCTCCAGTGGAATTAGTTTTAAAAAAAATGGAGGAAAAAGCTAAGTCTATGCAGACGGTTAAGGAATTTTTACAGGTTCAGCCCCCTAAGTTCAATAGGAATTGGCCTGCTAAGGGATGGTCTTTTCCCTCTTCGGATTTTCATTCTAGGGGCAAGTCGAGGCGTGGTAGAGGTAGGGCTTCCTTTCAGGGCCCTGTTACTTCTAGGTCTTTGAGTTCTTCTACCCCTTCTGCTGGGGAGGGCAGGGGTCAGTCCTTTCGGAAGCAGACCCAATGACCTGTGTCTTCAGCTGCCGGACTCTGCTTTGCTGGCAGCTCCTCTGGGCGGAAAACTGGGACTTTTCAAAAGGAATTGGCATTTGGTTACCCAAGACGAATGGGTGTTGGACATTATAACTCGAGGTTACAAATTTTATTTTCACACATTCCCGCCTTTCAGAGGTATGCCGGATGTGCCTCATCAGCAAAGACTGGAAGCACAGGCACAGATTTCTTCTCTGCTCCAGTTGGGAGCAATACAGGAAGTTCCTTCTACGGAAAGGGGCACAGGGTTTTATTCCCATCTTTTCTTAGTGCCAAAGAAGGGAAATACTTGGAGGCCCATTCTGGATTTATCCATTCTAAACACCTTTCTGGAAATTCCGAAATTCAAGATGTTAACACTGCAACAGCTGTTGCTTATGCTGGGCAGGGATCACTGGATGGTGACTTTGGATCTCAAGGAGGCCTATCTTCACATTCCTATCAGGCCCAGTTGCAGGAAATTCCTGAGGTTTCGGACTGGGAATTTGCATTATCAGTTCTCTGCATTGCCCTTTGGCTTATCTACTGCGCCCAGGGTATTCACAAAAGTCCTGGCTCCAGTAATAGCTTTTCTCAGACTAAAAGGAATTCAGATTTATCCTTATCTGGACGATTGTTTGATACTGGCTCAAGGCAAGCACGAACTACTTCGACATCTGCAGTATGTGATGACAGTTTTCAGATGCCTGGGGTATTCTGTGAACGAAATAAAGTCCAGTCTAGTACCCTCACGAGAGATGTGTTTTCTGGGTGTGAGACTGAATACAGCAACTCAGATGGCATTTCTTACCCCGGACAAACAAAGAAATCTTCACCAGTACTTCCTACAGCTATCAGTACTGTCCAGGCTGACTGCAAGGACAGTCCTTCAGGCCTTGGGGTTCATGGCATCTTGCATTCTAGTACTTCCCAATGCCAAACTGCATATGAGGAAGTTACAATGGTATCTCAAAAGCGTTTGGACTCAACACAGCCACGATTTGGACACTGTCATTCGGATTCTTCCTTGCATTCAGAAGGAATTTGTGTGGTGGGCTCAGGATTGTCACCTAAACAAGGGACTCTCTGTGACCCAACCAGAGGCAAGTCAGATATTAACGACAGACGCTCGAGTCAGCCTGGGGTGCTCATTTCAAAGGAAAATGGATTCAAGACCTTTGGCCCCGGAGTTGCTTCACTTGCATATCAATATGAAGGAGATGCTGGCAGTTCAATTTGCCTTAAAAGCATTCAAGGATCTACTTGACCGGGACTGGTGTTGATTCGAACAGACAACACAACTGTCATGTGGTACATCAACAAGCAGGGGGGAACTCATTCTTACCCTCTTTGCAGACAAGCAATGCTGTTATGGGAAACAGCTTTGAATCTGCACATCACTCTTCGAGCACAGTTTCTGCCAGGGTACAGAATTCGTTAGCGGATGTTCTGAGCAGGCAAATGGTGGATCCTCACGAATGGAAGTTGGATCCTCAGGTGTTTCATCAGTTGACCATGGCTTGGGGAACTCCAGACATAGATCTGTTCGCTTCTCCTCTGAATTTCCAACTACCTCTGTTTTGCACAAGGCTGTTTCATCCGAAAGCCTGGAAAATAGATGCACTATCCTTCAGTTGGAGCAACCTTCACGTGTATGCCTTTCCTCCTCTGCCTCTTCTTCCAAAAGTCCTGTTGAAAGTCAGGAGGGACAAACCGTGCATGATCCTTATAGCACCGGATTGGCCTCGTCAGCATTGGTACCCTCTGTTGAGGAGCTTAATTCAGGGGGCCCCTTGGCCGTTACCACGGATTCCTCACTTATTGTCTCGAGAAAACAATCATTTTCTCAATGTCAGGGTGCAATCCCTACACCTGACAGCCTGGCGCATTCAGTTTTAGAGAATGAGGGCCTTCAGCTCCCTCAACAAGTTTTGGATGTTCTTTTGGAAGCCAGGCGTCCTAGTACTCGAAAAGTTTATGCTGATAAATGGAAGAGATTTTTTCTTTGGAGTTCAGCTGAAGGCTTTGATGTCACATTGCCTGATTTGAGTTGTACTTTGCAATATTTGACTATGTTATTGGACAAGGGTTTGTCTTTCTCTTCTGTTAAAGTGCATGCTGCAGCTATTTCTGCTCACTATGATGGTGACCCTCCTTTATTTTCACATACATTGCTTAAACAGTTTCTTAGAGGGGCAAAGAATATAAGACCCCCACGGAGGGCTCCTACTCCTACTTGGGATCTTAATTTTGTTTTGGAAAAGCTGACTCTGCCTTCTTTTGAACCTGCAGCTACGACTGACTTGAAGTTGTTGTCTTGGAAGACTGCTTTTTTATTGGCTGTTACTTCTGCTAGAAGGGTATCTGAATTACAGGCTCTCATGGCAGTGGAACCTTTTCTGATTTTTCACCGGGACAGAGTTTCCTTGCGTACTAATCCTACTTTTCTGCCTAAAGTGATTTCTAATGTGGCATTGAACCAATCTATACATTTGCCTACTTTTTATGCTAACCCCCAAACTGAAGGGGAAAAAGTTTTGCATTCTTTGGATGTACATAGGCAGTTACGATATTATTTGTTCAGAACCAAAGAGTTCAGAAGTTCTCAACAGTTGTTTCGTTTGCTGTGACTTCACGTGGAAAAGCTGTCTCGAAACAAACTATTTCCAAGTGGATTGGCCATTGTATTGCTTTTTGTTATTCTCATCATGGAAAGGAGGTTCCAGTTGGGATCAGGCCTCATTCTACTAGGGCTACGGCCACATCTACTGCTTTTTTAAGAGGGGTAGCTACTAAAGACATTCTAGAGGCAGCTACCTGGAGTTCTGTACATACCTTTACAAAGCATTATCATTTGCCTCTTTATTCTAGGTCTAGGGCTGGGTTTGCCACTGCAGTCTTACAGGGCATGTCTGCAGCTCCTCAGGCTATTTAGTTGACCAACCTCCCTTTTTTTCCGTTGCTCTGGGATTCTACCCATTAGTCAGGACTGCAGCAATGGGAGACGAACATAGTACAGTTTTGTACCTACCATAAATGTAGATGTTCGAGGATCTCCATTGCTGCAGTCCAATTTTCCCTCCCTCCTTCCCCCTTTTTCTTTTTAGTTTGGGGTTTTTGGGTGGTGTTTTTTTTTTGCATTCTGACGTCTGAGGCAAGAAAGACTGATGTTATGGCGTCGGTCATGCGCATTTATACTGACACCACGTCAGTCTCGGGCGCCATGACCGACGCCAGATCTAGCCCTTTGGTATTCGGGCCGATGGTGGGCAGCGGAGTACCCATTAGTCAGGACTGCAGCAATGGAGATCCTCGAACATCTACATTTATGGTAGGTACAAAACTGTACTTTTTCACCTCCAAAACACATCTCTACCAAAATAACACTATTAACTATTGCCTCTGTCAACATTACCACAATAAAACAAGTAGATAACATTTTTTTCAAATACATTTATTAAAAATCACACAAAATTAGAGTCTCATCACAGATGGCAAAAAAAACTAGGTACATTACACAGAGTAAAACTCTACTTCACTGAAATGTCTAGAAGACATGCAGCCTCTGCTTTCTGGCTGCAATCTCTCCCAATCTACACATCTCACCACTATCCTAACTTGAGCCATATTACATTAAAAGAAAAATGGCAGTACACTATAACACCACTGCCTAGCACTTAAGGAATTAAACTGATTAGAATTCCCACATCACCAAGCACTGTCTCAACCAACTACAATACACAGACTTCTCTGTTTGTCTCGGCTTTTGCCAGTTAGGGGTCGACACAGCGGAACTCCGGTCCGCTAATGATTGGTAGTAGATTTTTACGTACCGGGTTACCAGCCCTGACACACAACCTTCAACAAAGGCATGCCCCATCCACGTATGCCTCCACACAGAAGACGCTCTGAGAATCGAACGGAACAACGTCTTGCTATGAGGCAACAACGCTACCGCAGCACCACCACCGCACACACTTCTCTATAATCAAGGAAATTGCCCAGCCCTTAACAACTTAATACAAACACTACTCTCCCCTCAAATTTTACGATGTACAGGAAAAAAAAAAACACTAATACCAAATCTAATACTGCAGGGGACTCTACATTCAAACAACCTCCCACTGCCACAAAAATTAATTCAGAATGCAAACTCACTTAAAAAACACATCAAAAACTTCACCTTTCAAATAGGCTGATCTGCTCATGTACATCTCCAGGATAAATGGCACTGTTATCTTTAGCTTGCCATATTGTCAAGCCGTATATCTTCATTCAGAATTCTATGCCCACAAGTAGTCTTCACCAATAACTTGCCTAATTTTACTAGCATCTCCCACAGCCATATACATTGTTTTGTGTCACTGCTCACCCCCCCCCCCCCACCACCACTACACTTGTAATATAAACCTTATAACCATAAAAGCCTCTGAACTTGTTTAATACCCAGCCACCTCTTCACTACATTAATATTTTCTGCCCTACACAGTCCTTCCCTCACTTCCATTTCTTTGAATTTCTAATCACTGTATTGACAAACCCACTAAATACATCTCTGCAAATGCTCAATGCACATTTGCACAAGCATATTTTTATACTGTAACAGTTTCCTATATTTCATATGTTTATATCATTTATTTAGGAAATAGCATGTGCAGCTGTTAATGTATATTACCAAATGTTTGTTTAAAAATGTTCTCAGTATGTAAGAGTTTTTTCTCCCCGGGCTTCCGATGAAAAATGCATCGTCATTAAACCCAGTAAAAAAAGCAAAATAAAAATTGTACACAAGAAAATACGTTGGTAGAACAACTGGTTTAGTACATCAATCTGTATTTTATGAACCACAAGAGTAAAATTCTAATTAGCATTTTTGACTGTACCTTCATTGTGTTGCTACAAAATAAAGAAAACATAAAAGACAATGAAAAAAACTGCCTGGCAGCTGGCGCAGAGGATTAATGAGATATTAATAAGCAATTTCATACGGCCCAGGGTTTGATTCCCTCTACCTCTGTTACCTATTCGTTTAACTGTCAACGTGCACTTACCAGACAGCGCTCCTGGGCTGAGTCTGGAAAAGGACCACCCACGGAGATCAGTTACAAGTAAATAAAACAAAATAAATACATATTGACGCAAAATCGGGGAGTCCGAGGATCATGCTCCAGAAGTGAACCTCATTATGATGAAGGTTCTTCATTTGGAGTCTTAAAACATTAGTGTAAATAGGCTCCCGGTGGTACAGTCAATTAACAATTATAAATATAAGAAAGTAAGGACGCGCATATATAAATCATCCGCATATTTGGCTATACTTGGTATTAGGCAAGTCCAGTAAAGAACACTGCCCCTCACAGGCCCAGTTATTTCTTTATGTAAAAGTTTATCTGAAACATAAATGGCGCCTTCGGGAAGAAGTGAAGTAGAAAGGAAATCAGGATACTTGGTATCTGAAGGACGAAGTCATCATTATCGGTTCTGTAACAAGTTAGTGACAGTCAGCGAAAAACCTCAGCCGGAATAGGGGCAAAGGAAACCTTGAAGTAGATGAAGTTAACGTCCAAGCGCTTTGACAAGTAAAACAAACCGTCGTTGCGAAGAGAACACCGGGAAGTGACGCGTGTAGACACGTTTGCTGCCCAGTGCCTCAACCAAATATAATACAGGCAAAACTTTTTTTTTTTTTTCAAAACATAAACGCCCACCTGACTTCCTCGCCCGGAAGCGGTTACCGCTATTTATAGGGACGCTGCTAAACTGCGTGATCTAAGACACAAATTTAGGTGGTCAGTCCTTTTGTATAGAAATGGCAAACATACACACTTTTGTGTTTGCTGCAGGGTTATTTTGATGGCCCAAGAAACAAAACAACATCGCCAATGTTTCCTCATGTTGTGGGACAGCCCTGTACTTCCGCGACTGTTCTCATTCACTTTATAAGACTATGACTGTTTATAAATTTAGTACGGTACGCCGATGACTTTAGAGTTTACCGTGCAGAAGATGGTGTTGACACTTACCACGGCAGTGCGTTTACGTCATACGGTATACGCATGCGTACAAGTGTTTATGGCGGTAGTAGGTGGGTGTTGCTGCTGTTGCCCGGGGCCGAGAGCGGAAGCAAAGCGAATTACTGGATACAGGAACTCGGGGAGCTGTAGTGAGACAGACCGCAACACCGGCTGCCGGGGGCACCCAGCAGCGCAGCGGTTGGCAGTATGGCTCGCGATTACGATCATCTTTTTAAGCTGCTCATCATTGGCGACAGCGGTAAGCAGTGCAAAAAGCTTTGGGAAGGGGTACGGAGCTGTGGTTTATGTGCAGGGAGAGGCCGGGAGGTGGGCCGCAAATTGTCCGATAGAAGAGTCACTGGTGCTGTTAAATAATAGGGCGCAAATGAGTGACTAAGCTGTGGCTGTAGGGAGGAAGCACCCGGGTGCTTAGGGTGCGGCTGGCTGTTCCGGGAGCGGTACTGGTAGCCTCTTTGGTGCTGTGGAGCAAGTGAAACTGTGAACTGCCAGTACCCGGTATTCATAACCGACCTGTGGGTGTGCTTTTTGGGTAAAACTACAAGCACCCTTTATGGGAACTGAGTAGGGCAAAGGGTGAAAACGCACAGGAGGATAAAGGTAAAGCCTCTAAGAACATTGTTATGGGATTATTCCTGGGATCCTGAAGACACCGAAGTCTTGAAAAGCATCGGTAGGGGCCGTGATCTCTGTATTTGGAGTGGTGGGACTGGAGGATTCCTGAAGAAGCTTGAGTTTCTCCAAAGCTGTCAGGCAGCTAACTCTAGTAGGGTGCAGAAATCGCTTTGTATCTTACGGTTTCCTTCCTTGTTAGACCCCCCCCCCAAGGTGGGCTTTGCTTAGGGGCCACTGGGGTGGGAGGGTGCATTGAAGGCAGGGTATGTTGTGGAGATGTAGTGGTAACAAAAGTTGTACAGTTTCATCCTTATGCGCATTAAGTATTTAAGACCATTAATATACAGCAATGCACGTGTGAATGTCCTTATTTTGCACAGTTAGACAGATTAACTTGTAAAATCAGAGCTGCAGGTGGGTTTATGGGAGTTCCATAATCTCTACTAAAAGGGAATGTTTATGGTAATCATTGTTGCTGTGGTCAGTATGATTGGTATTATTTTTTCTTTTAAATCTGGCAGATTGTTTTTGTTATTGTTTTTCCCTGCACGTTTCTTGTGTTTGATTTTGCTTATATATCTTACAGGGTATTTTATTTCATCGTTTGCACTGTTGGGCATTGGTTTGGGAAGTTTTAAAGGGTATATTATGTGCAAAACATTTTCAAAGGTAGAGCTTATGAAATGTATTGGAGGGGAGTGTTAAATATAAAGTATTTGAGAGGTAGTGGTATGTAAGGTACATACCCCCTCCCCCTGCATTACAAGGTAGACTGTCCATGCTTACAGCTGGATATGTCCTGGGACCTGATTTTGTTGTGTAATATAAATAAGTATTCCTGGTTGCTGCAGAAATGTGAAACTTTGATGAATGCAGGCAGAAACATTCAGTTAATTACCATTATCTACAAACAAAATGTTATATTTATATGTATGTTAAAATCAGTTTTGTGTTATTAAAAGGCCAAAATTATAGCACAGCACATCTCTGTGGAAAGGTCTGCACCTCACAGCTCCGAAGTTTGGGCTTCAGTCTGACTTCCAGCCACTATCGATTAGGAGTTAGCATGTTCTGATCTTGTGGGGTTTTTTTGTGCTTCGGTTTCTTCTTACTACCCGCCTCCAAAAAAACATAATTGGTTACTCTAAAATATTTCTCTCTGTTTATCAAAGACAGTATTTATCCCTGTTCTTGTGGCCTGGGTCATGGCTAAAATTTGAGAAATAATTTTATATACTTGGCTAACAAATGAAAGCTTAAAGAGTAAATACTAAGTGAATTGAGAAGCAAGACTTTTTTGAGTGAAAAAAAAAATGAAAAAAAAAAATGAAAATGGAGACTAGGAAATGTCAAACATCACTGTTTTCTCCTAAATTTGTTTTCACAAAGAGGACATCCTCCCCCCTCTGGCTTGTGGTGGCCATATCTCAGAAAAACAGGGATACTCCCAAGGAATTGGTCTTTGACTTGGTGTATGTAAATCCGCATTTTTGTTTTTTTGGTCTTTTTTTTTCTCATAATATCAGACCGTTACTGTAAGAAAGTTGTTCAAGTTTGAGAAGCACACTACTGTATAGACTGCTAATGCTTTCACCTGTCAGTTTTTGTACTGTAACCCCCACACTGACTTGTGAAACGTACTTTAATTAAACAGATTAGAGGTCTGAAGACCTTTAGCTACCAAGACAGGCTTGACATTTTGTCTCGTAGACTAATATGTGGTGATGTTTGCCTGCATTCCATTAATCCAGTACCTTCTTTTATCTCTTGTTTCTCCACAAGACAGCCAACTCCCGTAACACTAGAACTCAGGATTTAATCTTCACCCACATATAAAACATTCTGGAGGGATGGCTATATCCCCAACATTTATCTTGCATGCGGAAGAAATTACCTTTTTATGTAAAATAGAGACACACCTTCACATCCCTCAGGGCGACCCTTGATTTGACTAGGCATGCACAAGTCATTTCTGGCCTGATCTGCTTTAATCTTCTAGAGATGGGGAATAGAATCTAAAGGTGGGTACTGGCAAGGAGCCACTGGTCTCTTGGCTTGCCTTGTAATTCCTGTGATCCTGTTGTGTCAAGAAAGATGTTCCCTTGCCAGGTATATTGACAGGTAAAAGTTGACTTGTCAAAGTATCCCCAGGAGAGATTCACAAAAAAGCGGTCTATTAGGCTGCATTGTGAGTTGGAATTGTTGTAATAATAATTGATCTATGGATGTTTCGTTTTAGAACAACGACACTTGTCGTTTTAGGAAAGTTATAGTAAGATAACTGATTCTTTTTATGAAACATTTAGAGTGATCAGAGGTGACTAGAGTATTTTCTTTGATTCTTGAATATAAAATCATAATACTGTAATCGTCCGCAAGGTGAGGTTATACCTGGGTTTAATGCTGCTGTGCATGCCGTTCTTTTTAAAACTATCATTTCACTAGTTTCTAAACTTATTTCAGGTAGTGCCTGGTAGTGTGCCTTGGCTTTGTCTTTATGTGGTCAAAAAGAGTACTGTTGTTTTAAAAGGTCATTAATTTTTTGCACATGGTTTGTGTGTGGACATATATATTTCTAATAAAGATATGTGTGTTTATTTCCTCACTTACAAATCTGCCTACAGATTTTCTGCTTCACATTTATTAACTGGATGAGTGTGTTGCAGCAAACTCTGATATTAAGTGGAGTTCCCCGACTAGCAGAATTTGCAGCGTTAGGTGGGTGTGTGTAGGAGGGAACCAGTTTCGCCCCTATAGTTAGACATATATGGAGTTTACATCATCTGATACTGCATTAAAAGTATTATTGCATGAACTCTGTGCTGTGTTGAATTGGTGTGCACCAAGGGGGCACGCGCACAAACACATTTGTTATGACTATACCTGTACATGTTGGTGATAGTTTTACGTTATGTTCAGAATGGGAGTGCTGTATGGGTTTAATGGAGTATGAAAATGTGTATTTTTTTCTTTACAAATGTACTGATGCATCATTCCTCAAAATTTCTCAAGGTGAAATTATTTTAAGGGCATTGCAAAGCTGAATTGACTGCGCTGTATTAAAGTGGTGTTGCTATATTTATTTATTTAAACTTATGCAGTTTATTGGCCAGTTTTTATTAAGTTATGCATTTTACTGTGGGTGTAGAGGTGACATTTCACTTTTTTGGGTTTGATGGCATTTTTTGTGTTGGGGATGGTATTTTTCTTGCCTCATTGGATACAACATTGTTTACATTGCTCTTCAAGTTAGTGTATTGTTGGGAGTCCAGGTTAATTTTATGCCCTCTTGCATTGTTCGCGGGTTATCTGTTGATAGAGTTTTTGCGTTAATTTTCTGCCTTGCTGCAATATTTTTGGGGTTCATGATGTAACTTCTGGTGAGTGGCTGACCTGGTATTTTGAGGGGCAGCAAGTGCCATTTGATTAGATCTTGTATTATTTGTCTGAGAAGACCTATGTAGTTTTGGCATTACTAAGGTTCAGGAAAGGGGGAAGAGAACTGCAAAAGTGCTTTTTTCACATAAGCAGATTTTAAATAATGAACTTGAATGTGCCAGAGGTTGGTTAGTGGGTGTATTGAAATGGATGTTTGATATCCAGATGATGCAGTCTTAGGGTCTTTATGCTGACATCCGTTAGAGGTTAACAGACTGCCTAATGATTTAAGGTAACCTGGTTGCAAATAAGTCACTGATTCAAATGCTGACAAGTCCTCTTGTAAGAAAATCTTGTTGAATCAGGTCATTCTGGCAAATTTGCACTTAGTGTCTTGAAACATTGTTTTTCTGGTTGTAGATTTTATTTTATTTTTTACTGAAAAAGAAAAGATGAGTCCATTTCACTTAATGTTTCAGCGTGTGGCTTAGTACTGAGTATTCTTGGGGAGAGAATAACATTTCCTTGTAACTGTTTCCGTTTTTAGAGCAATGATCATGTGAATAGAGAGGAAGCTGCCTGTGTCTAATGTGAGAGGATGCAGCTAAGTAGAGAAGTTGGGGACAGGTGACAGTTGCATAGCAACACCATCCTGTCTAGTTCATTTAATGCATGTTACAGCTGATCAACGTTTCCTATCTGTACAGATATCATTTTTTATATTTGTGTGTGTGCACGTGCAGAAGGGTCCTCAAGGGTTACTCCAAAGGGAAACGCAGTAGTCCCATCTTTCCTTTAAACACATATTGTTAACAAAGAATTATTGATTAAATATTTATCTTGATTCTGCACACAGTAAATAATTGCATTTATAATTGTAACTAATCTAACAAGTGCATTATCTCCACTTTGTTACTGTACTGTCTACAACTCTATGTATTCCTTAGTCTGTGTATAAATTTTCTGTTTGTGTTTTACACTGTGGTGCCCAGGTCGTGCCTGAAAAAGGTCTGTCCATCGGTCCACTTAAACTGAAATAAGTAAAAGTAGAGTGCAATGTGTGCATAAGGTTTGGTCACTTCTTTGTATGGTGTCTCGTGCTAATTTTTTCCATTGATTAACGGCGTTCTTGTGATGAATATAGTCTGCCTGGTTGTGGTGAGTTGTTGGAAATGTTAACTAAAACAACATTACATGAGCAGTTATCAAACAGGTGGACATGATTACACTGCACACTCACTACAATCTGTCTGATGTTGGTGTTCGCTTCCCTGGAGGTCAATAAATCTTATTATAGGGGTACTCCAAGCAGGTTTTGGGCATTCTGCCTTTGGTTGGCTTTTGGGGTATTTTTCTCTGCAAGGATAAAGCTGTGAGAACTGGTGATTGTTATATATGGACATTTGTGACTTGGTGGGGCAGAATGAGACAGCACCATTGTTGCACACAGTTTGGATTTTAAAATGGTTTATTTTCTTTTACTGTTCATACCTTTATAGTATTTGCCTGGATTTTTAAGTATGCTTTTGCTGAATTAGCCATGTGTGTTTTCTTGACTTTTTCTGGCTTGGATTTTTAAGTATGCTTTTGCTGAATTAGCCATGTGTGTTTTCTTGACTTTGTTTTCTGGCTTGGATTTTTAAGTATGCTTTTGCTGAATTAGCCATGTGTGTTTTCTTGACTTTGTTTTCTGGCTTGGATTTTTAAGTATGCTTTTGCTGAATTAGCCATGTGTGTTTTCTTGACTTTGTCTTCTGGCTTGGATCATGACTAAGAGGACATTTTGGTCATGCTAATTTTTGTGGGTAAGAAGTAAACAAACAGGGTAGTGAGTAGATGATGAAAGTCCAGAAGGATCTTGAGGTGTGGATGCATAGAAATGGCAGTCTAGGAAAGTGGGCCAGAGTGCAAAAAAAAACAGAAAAGAACCAGTTAGAGCAGAAAAACTAGATGTAGGTACAGTACAGGAAATGGAGAAAGTGGGAATGGCAGCCTACCACTCAGGTTTATGGAAATGCCATCAACGTTTACATCAAAATAGTGACTCGTGTAACATGCAGAGATGTGACATGCTTATTTGTAAAATGGGAATGATACAAGTGGAGCTGAAAGTTGTGTGCTTGAAAACAACAGTTTGATTAATATAGTGTGAAATCATGTGTCTGCAAAGTTATGATTTTTTTTTCATGTAGGGTTAAAACTGCTGCTGTGGTTTTGTTTAGCTTTGCTCTGTGTAGTAGAAACTTGAGTATTAAGTAATGTACCATAGTGCATGGATGATGTTGCAGTGACTTTGCTTGCTTTAGGGAGAGTAGTGGACCTCAAATGTACTGTTGCCAAGTACTGTCTGTATCAGGGTACAATGATCACCATTTAGTAATAAGTTCTTGCTTGCAGTGGATGTAATGCAGTATTCATAGACTTGCTTTAATGTATCCTTGTGGGATACATTAAGCACTGGGGTGTGTCGTGCGTCTGTGGACATCGGGTAACAACTCAGTTCTGTGCATTTAGGCTTACTCCTTGTCTAGAATTTTATGTTGAATTTATGTTTGTGGCTTGTCAAATGTAGTTGGTGTAGAAACATTTATTGAGCACAACTAAATTTCGTGGGACTGACAGTGCCTGTATTGGCTTTGTATATGGATACACCTCGAGTGCCATGTTTTACAGTAAGGACTAATGCTGTATCTGGGCATGTATTGGTTTTGTATATGGATACACCTCGAGTGCCATGTTTTACAGTAAGGACTAATGCTGTATCTGGGCATGTATTGGTTTTGTATATGGATACACCTCGAGTGCCATGTTTTACAGTAAGGACTAATGCTGTATCTGGGCATGTATTGGTTTTGTATATGAATGCACCTTGAGTGCCATGTTTTACAGTAAGGACTGATGCTGTATCTGGGAATCCAATGGTTTGGCTGCTGAGACTCGAGTTGGAGTTCAGATCATGGCCTGTGAAAATATGCAGTGAATAATGATGAAACCTGCTTAAATAGATTAACTATGTAGACTCTGACTTTGTGCCTTAAACCATGCTGTGACAGCTATTATTTTTACTGGGAACAATTCGGTTCTTATGTGAGTTTTGACATTTTATGTTTGCATTTGAGCTGAGGACTTGATGAATCACTTTTCATTGAAAGTTGATTGCATTATAATACTGTGCCTCTGTGATTTTGATTTGATGGTTAATCTGTTGCAATCTGAATTGTTACTCTTGGACTTCCTGTGAGTTTGGAGATTTATGGGGATTGTGGCCATTTCTGAGCCTGATTATTGGAGACATGCTTGGGGGCTTCCATAGTTATGTCTGGGCCATTTATCGTAAACTGGTGTGGGTGCTGTGGTCATGCCAGAACTGTGGGCAGATCATTGAAGACATACACAGGGACTGCAATGCAGTGTCAGTATTGGAAAAATTAATCCAAATACCTGATGTAGGAAGAGAACCCACAACCTTCTGAACTTCAGGCATTGAAGGCAAGGTGTGCAACATGCTGAGTGATACCGCATCACTGCAAACTGTAGTCACCTGCACCCAGCATCTCGGTAGCAGATTCTTTCAAGTTCTCTTCTCACTTCTTAGATATTTATTTGTCCAGAGTCGTACCCACCCAAGTACTCCTAGGGTGCAAGACACAGAAACTAATCTTGCACAGGATTCTTTTCACAGATCACGTGCACACCATGTACACCTAATGGCAGTCTGTAGAATCACCTCTGTGCCTTCAGCATATCTTCTTTGTGTGTGAAGAAACTCAAGCACTTGGCAGAAAAACACAGGCATACAGGGGGGATGTGCTGATTCTGCAGAGAAGGCACCTCACCTGAGAACCAAACAGTGCGAGGCAGTGCATTTAAACGTTATGTCAGTTTGCCATCCATATTCCTCTACTGCATTGTCTGTAACAATCTCCGTACGTTTTTTTCCCCATGTATGTCAGTGTCCTAACATAACATCTTTGTTTTGTGTACCTGAAGCGTTCTTCCTGTTTTATATTTCTGTGGTTATTTTATTCTCTTGTTTAGATGAATTTTGCTATTTTGCTTTCTCATACACATGTTACTTGTATGCTTTCCTTTTATTGCATTTACTGGATTTGGTTCCTCCTTTTTCTAACTTTTTTTTTGGATGGACTTCATGCCCTTCTTTAATTCTAGGATGCAGCCCCCCCCCCACACACACACACTGGGCTTAGTCTGTGGCAGGTTGAATTGCAAACTTTTCTGTGTCTTGCATGCCATACTTGTATTACCAAGCTTGAAGTCCATTTGTTCAAGCTAACAGTTCAAATTTTAGTTGATTGTGTCGCCCTGATTTTACTCACATACTCACGTGTTTGAGTTGAGTGCTCAAGCTGCATGTGCTTGAGTTGGGGAGGTCACGCTTGTGTCACCCTGATTTTACTCACATACTCATGTGTTTGAGTTGAGTGCTCAAGCTGCATGTGCTTGAGTTGGGGAGGTCACGCTCGCAGAACCTTGGAGAAAAGAATAAGTCAAGCTGTACAGTTACGTTCGGTAATTGCTCTTTTTGTGTGGTGCAGTGACTTCAGAATGTGAATAATAAATTAAGGAGAGTGCAAGAATGCAGGGACTATTAGGGGCATTTTAGTGCCCAGTCCACCTCAAATGGAGACCAGGAGTTGAGCATGCATGCATCCACACTGCAGAAGAAAGTTCCAGAAAGGCATGTTTTTGTTAACATCGTTGCATGCCATGCTTTGGGGCAGGAGTTATGGATAATGGGGGGGTCTTATGGTGTGATTGTTTCTGGATCTCGCTGCTAAGTCCAATTCCCTGGGAAGGAGCTTGTGGGCAGTCAGTTGAGTACAGAAGGTAGACTGTAATGCAGGAACAGACTTAATCTGACAGTTGGTGCAGAGGATTGAGGCTGTGAATTACATTCCGAGGAACAGAGTTTGATTCTCTCTGGCATCGTTTTTCCTACTGTGTGGACTTGAGCCGGTCACCTAACCAGACAGTGCTTTGGGGCATTTGGGATAGGCTCTCTAATGTTCTCCTGTACTGCATGCCTAGTAACTATCTGTGACTCTGAACTAATTTCTCTCTTGGATCTGGTGATTTCTGTATTGTAACAAACGTAGTAAGGTCATTTACTCTTCCCCATCTGTACTCCGTGCGTCACTGCATTGTCCTCCTATCTTATGGCTCTGTAGCATTGTCTTTTCCAAATGCATCTGCTCATCCTTCTCCATGGAATTGCCCTGTGCACTCCATAACGGTATAGCCTGTGCCTGTCTTATGGCTCTGTAGCATTGTCTTTTCCAAATGCATCTGCTCATCATTCTCCATGGAATTGCCCTGTGCACTCCATAGCAGTGTAGCGTGTGTTTGTGCTCTGTTATGCAGGTACAGCACCTGACTTTAATGGTGTCTCTGTCTTTCCTGGAACATCACATTTCAGTCTTCATTTCTTTCACTTTCCCTTTGTTCTTCCTTTTTCATCCTGATTTAATGATTTCTTTCATCCCATTCATCCGTCAGTGGTGGATGTACTGTTTTTAAAGTCTGGGTTAGTTTCCACCTCCCCGTGGGTATAGGTGTATGTGTCTTCTGGTTTAGGACTTTCATTACGCCGCTTACCCAGGTAAGAGTGACAGATTTGTCCAAGACTGTGAATAGCTCTGCCCTAACTAACTTCCATTATCAGCCCTTACGGTGCCCATCTTTTTACTGGGTAATTCCAGTTTGTACTTTATCTTCCCCCTTTTTTTATGGTGGGATGTACTGAATAAGTTTCTCCAGCATGTACCATTATTTTTTTCCTATGTCCGACTCTCCCACTGCTCTGATTGGTGAGGCTATACACCAGTTCAACCGTTGTACTACTACTGACCATATTAAGCATTCTATCTGGCATTGTTGCTCCATCCTTTGTTATGGCTATCTCAGCCCACCATGCGTAAGCTTTTTTTTCTGACTGCTTGTCTTACTTAACATTACATTTGGCTTCCTACTGCGGTCCCTATTGTCTGCTTTTGATGTATGAATGATCCGGGATTCTCATCTCCTGCTGTGTTTGTGCCTTGTACTGAGGTGTTATTTATTAGTTGCCATGTTGTAGTCCCAATTTATAAGCTGCTTTACTATCTGTGCTGAGGGCGTTATTTACTAGCTGCCATTCTCTTATGTCATCTGTATGTGTTCTGCTACTGGTGTTGCTTCCAGTGCCCACCTGTTGAACAGAGCCCCCTGTGAAGAAAGAATGGAATCAGATAATGAGCATCTAACTCTCATACATGTCCGATTGTCCTCCACTGCAAGTAAGGCAGTGTAAAATGTCTCAGTAACCTATTCCTCACCCCTTTTTCTCCCACTTGTTTGTTCATAGTATGAACTACATGTGACCTATGTTTCCTAACTGTTCTAATGGTTCTGCCACTAAGGAAAACTTCAGTTCTGTGATGCCAAATCCTTCCCTACCGCTGCTTGTGCTGAACCAGTGCCTGCTAAAGTAGCCCCCTATCTTGTTTCTCTGACCACATTTGTGTATATTTTATTTAATTTGTTTTCTTAAACTGGGCTACAACACTGTTCCTACTAGACCATTTTCAGGCTCTGCCCCATAGATACATGAAATTTCCAGTAAAATCAAAACTAATCCGTAGCAGTCGCATGTTATTTTCACAGAGCATACATTTCTTAATTACAGTTGTATGTGTAGTAGTCATTGTACATGCTATCTGATAGTGTCATGCATGTGATATTTTTAAACAGTTACAGTATAATATGCATGATTTCTGCTTCGGGGGCTGGATGGACATGTATTTCTGGGGGGGGGGGTAGAATGCTAACCTTATAGGTTCATAGGTAGGTACTAGGCTATTGGCCCTAGGGCCTATATAAGCCTAGAAAAACGGTACCCTGGCTTTCGCCACCCAAGAAAATGTATTTTCCTGTGTCCCTGTCGAGCAGAGCCACAGAAGTGATCCCTTGGGTGAAATTCCTATCTCCCATCCAATCATCAAGATTTTTCTTGCAGAGTGCTAATGAGGAGCTTTGTTTGATATAGATCGGTAGTTTGTTTCAGAGTATGGGAAGTCGCTGGGACAGGAATCTATCCCTCCAGCATGTTCTGTTTATTGTGGTGACAAGGTTTAGGTCCCTAGAGCATGTAGCTCGGAGGGATTGGAATTTCCTTAGTGAATCACATCCAGCAGCTCTGGATTTGACATAGCTTTGTATGTAAGGCAGAGATTGCCCCTGAGGCGATATGTGACGGAATAAAGCTGGAGTTTTTTGAGATGGTCTGCGCAGGGCATCTGTTTGAGGCCGGTGATCCTCTTTATGAGGTATTTTTGTGGCTTTTCCAGTTGTTGTAGATGTTTTGTGAGGTACATACCAAAAGGGGCTTTGTACTCTCTAATGGGTCTAATAAGTGACGGGTAGAGGGAACAGTGACCTCCTTTTTTTTTTTTCCCTGATGAGAAACCTTTTGTGATGAGGTGTGCCACGTAGAAGGATTTCCTGGCTACTGTGGTGATGTGATTTATCAAAGGAGAGACTACTGTCCACCTGTGTCCTCAGGTCTGTTATCACACTTTTGGTGTTTAAGTAGACTACCGCCTATCTGGTAGTTCATGGGTACAGAATTGTTACCAAAAGGGATGATGTTGCTCTTTTTGGCATTGAGCTTGAGGCCATGGCTTTGACACCAGGTATCTGTCTCAGTGAGGCCCTTTTATAGGATGTCCACATCGTTAGGAGTTTTGATTATGGCTTCTAGTTTGCAGTCATCTGCGAACTTCGTTAGCCAAAGATCTTCTGTGTTAGCCTGTACTTCAGAGAAGTAGATACCAAACAGGAGAGGACCCAGGACTGAACCCTGTGGTACTAAACTTGTCACTGGTCTGAAGTTTGATTTGGAGTCTGCTACTTTCACAGTGTGGGTTCTGTCAGTGAGTAAATTTAGCAAACAATCTTGTGACCTAGGAATTTATACCTAGTTTATTGAGTTTATGTATAATTCCAGAGTGAGGGATGGTGTTGAAAGCCTTGGCGAGATCTAGATAGGCTGTGTGAGCCACCTTACCCTCATCTACGGCTTTGGTGACCGATCAGGTTTAGGAGACATGGTCTGCCTTTTACAAACCCGAACTGGGTAGGGTCCAGAGTCTGGAGATTACCAAGCTCATTGTTTATAAGTTTCATGATGATATGTTCCATAGCCTTGCAGACCAGGCTCGTCAGGTTAATGGGGCGGTTGTTCCCGGGGTCTGTGATGGTACCCCTTTGTGGAGTGGGATAACTGTTGCTGTGCACCATTCAGTCGACACAAAGCCTGAGGTGAGGCTATGGTTGAACATGGTACTTATGTGGGGTGCCAGTTCGTTCTGTAGTATGTGTAGAATGCAGTCGTCAGGTCCCATGGATGATGTGTTCTTGGCTTTGGAGAGTTAACCTGTGCAGCTGTGAGTACAGGAACTTTGCATTCTTCAGGTATAGAGATGGGCCCTTTAGGGGATGAGAGGGAGGTAAAGTTAGCACTGAACCTATCTGCCAGGATGTTGGCAATATCAGTTGGTTCTGTATATTTAGTGCCATTGTGCTCTAACTCTGAGCAGATCTGAGTGTTGCCATTGAGACTCTTGACATAGCTTTGTGGTTGTCTTTAGAATCAGTGGCGATTTTGTTTTCATGACTAGCTTTGGAGGACTGTATGAGGGATCTCAGCTTCTTACTGAGGCTGACCAGGGACTTCTCCAGTCATGGGATTTTACTCTTTTTTTTGCAACAGTTTCTTTCTTCTGTTGTAGAGTTGGTTTATGGCAGGGGATTACCAGATTGGCTTCCATTTTTTGGAGGATAGCATGTTGGTTATGTTAGGGATTGCACGATCCATGCACTCGTGCAAGTGCTTATAAAATGCATTTGTGTAGGATTCAGCAGTTGTACCTGTATTGACCATCAACATGGGTGTCGTGAAGTTTGCCCCTTCTGTCTTAAGCGTGAAGTTGGCTTTGGGGAAATTCTTTACGGTGGTTTCCCTAAAGGGGGTGGGATATGGATGTCTAGGGTGATTAGCTTGTGGTAAGATCTGACCAACGAGGAATTGACCTCTGGTGTGGAACACTGGTTGCCCATGTTGGTGACCAGGTCTAAGATATTGCTGCCCCTGGTGGGGGTGTGGATAAGTTGATCCAAGGCATTGGAATTTATGAATTCCAGAAAACGTTGAGCACGAGAGTTGGTACAGGAGTAGTTTTCCCAGTTAATGGTGGGGTAGTTGAAATCTACCGTTATTAGGGTGTTAAACTGGAAAGTATTAGAGTACAACTTATAAAGAAATGAGGAGTGGGATTCCTGGGGCATGGTGGGGGACCTCTAGCAAGCTGCAGTTTGGATTGCGGTCTTGCCCAGAGTTAGTTGCACTTGGATAATCTCTGATGCATTATGCTGAGCAACTAGCCTTGAGATGTGGATATCCTTAATGAATATGGGCACTCCTCCGCCTTTAGTGTTTTGGTCCAGGTTAGGTGGCTGAAAGGTGTGGTATGAATTATAGCCTGGTAATGCAGGGGTGCTCTCTGGAGCCTTGAACCAGGTCTCTGTCACTGCACAGATGTCAATGTTCTCCATTTTAAGGAGTGCCTTGAGTGAGTGCATTTTAATGTTTATACTTCTAGCATAGAGTAGCATTACCCTCAGATTTAGCTTGCTTGCACCTGTTACGGTGGTGAATTTATTTCACCCTTGCCTAAAAAAGGCACTATAGTGGTGGCAAGAGCCTTAGCCAGTATCTGGAATCCAAAGGGCAACAGGTGCAGGCCCTGTCTGGCAAAGCATCGTGGTTTTGTCGATCATGTCATTCCAGGCAGACAGATACTGGATCTCCTTAGAACGACACCAGAAGCTTAGCCAATTGTTGAAGTCGGTCATTTTGTCCTTGTACTGTGGTATCATTCTGGGTGATGGCAGGATGCTAGGGTCATACCTGCCTGGGCTACAAGATCGGATAGCTCCTCCATGTCTCTCTTCATGTAGTCAAGGGAGGTACGTTTCAGGTCATTCACACCAACATGGACAATGACAGAGTCCTATTTTTACTTGTTACGGAGTGACCTGAGTGCGTGAGTTGTGGCTGATCCTGGCACACGACAGGCATCTGACAGTAAGATTTTCCTTGTTTAGCCTGGTGAATGGAACATCAGTGTGCCTGACTAGAGTGTTGGGTACGTTGTTATGCTTATGGGCTGTGGTTGGGTGGCACACTGAGTTTGTAGGCTATGTGTCATTTGGGTTGTGTTGGGGGGTGGAGGTTGCTTCTTTCTTCTTTGGAGGTCTCTGTTGCTTGGGTAGATTTTTATTGAGAGCCTCCGCAAATGTAGGTGTGTATTTTTTGTTTCTATGAGTGTGTTTTGATGGTGTAGGTTTTGAGGGACTATGTGATGAGTGTGGTGCAAGTGTTTACCTTCTCCTCTTGACTGTCTAGTCCAGTATTGGGTGAGAAGAGCTATGTTTCCAGTTTGGCTATGTAAGTGCATCTCTCACAGGTTGTAGTGTTGGGTGGTAGGAGGACAGGGTTGTCTGTCTACATGAGGCAATTGCTGCATTGCCCCAAGATGCCCAGATTCATCAGGTAGACAGGAGAAAACACTGGGGGCTGACCCTTAGACATGCCTGGATAGGTGCTTATTTATTAAGTACTAAAAACTATTTTCCTCTAGACCAGTGAGGAAAGTTGAGTGTTGCAGTAATTTGTAGCTTACTTAGTGCTTACAATGAGTTCTGAACATGTGCTGAGCTCAAAGAAACAGATTTGAGTGCTGAAACTAAAAATCTGGCTAGTTCTAAGAAACAAAATTAAGCTAGGAGGCTTCCCTCCAACACAGGCTTGGGGACTCAGAAGTTTACATAGAGTCCTGGATACAGCAAATCTGTATATGGACTAGACGACTTGCAGGAAACAAGTTTAGAATTTTTTTTTTGGAAAGGAGGAGCAGAAACTAAGTGGGTTGGCCTACTCCAATGTTCTCCCTGGATTAGGTAGAATGAAGTAATGACACTAGACTGGGAGGAGGGTCCCAGATCAGATTTACAGTAAGAGCGGGCAACTGCAAAGCCACCAAGTAACACAATACCAATAGGGAGGGTGTGTAACATTACGATACACTCCTTGGCAGGAAATCGGAACATAAAACCCAAACAGATGCTTAATAAATGTAGACAATATCCAGTTAATACCTCACACAGTGAAACTAGCTAGAAAAGTATACTGATCGACTGAATCCTGACTAAACCTTCAACACTCTTAAGATCACAAAGGGCATGAAATGTGACCCAAATCGTGTGGTGTTGCTATGACCATCTTGCCACTCTTTGCTGTTCTCCTCCTATGATGAGCGTCTTGCCACTCTTTGCTGTTCTCCTCCTATGATGAGCGTCTTGCCACTCTTGGCTGTTCTGCTCCTATGATGAGCGTCTTGCCACTCTGCTGTTTTCCTCCTATGATGAGCGTCTTGCCACTCTTGGCTGTTCTGCTCCTATGATGAGCGTCTTGCCACTCTCGGCTGTTCTCCTCCTGTGATGAGCGTCTTGCCACTCTTTGCTGTTCTCCTCCTCAACTAAGATTATTCTGCAGGCACAATTCAACAACCCTCTCGGTACCCACAGCAGTTTTAGTGTAATCTTTTCTTTACCCAAAGCCTGCTGCAGTCGTCGTTTTCAGGTCATTAGCCTGTCCTATTGTTTATCTCTATTCCTAGAAATAATATTCTGGTTGATCTGCCTTCTTCTTTCTTGACTGCCAGTGGGAGTTTAGGTTCCCGTATATTTTGTCAAAATTTCCAGCTAATTGTTGACAGTGAAGTAACCTGCCTACCCAGTGAAAATCCAGGTAGTGTACTGTGTTGTCCTTGCATGTCTTCCAGCACCACTACTTAGGATGAAAATATACTAATTTTCTCAAATGTTGCATATGCTGGTGAATACCCTGTAAGTGTACACGTAACCATGTAATATTGCTCTTCCTTGTGGATTCCCAGCCATCCGTGTTCCTCCTCATGTATTGACTATCACCTACAAGCTGTTATGTCTGCCTTTGCCTTTATGGCTGTTTTGCCCATCTGTTAATCCACTGTATTGCTGACAGACCTTCACCAGCTGTGTGACTAACTTCCTATTCTTATCATGTAGAATGATGTCCCCGCTAGCCTTTTTTGTTTTACTCTTTTTTTTCATCTCTGCGATTGTTTTGGTTCTGCTGTATGACCCTTCCCTTTTGACTGAGATTGTGTCATGAAGTGATGCCATGAATCGAGTCTTCCTGTATGAAAAAAGGCTGTACCCACATTGTGACGACCGTGCCCTGGCCCAGTAATCAAGGAGCCTCAATCCTCACCACTAACACCAGGGAGGTCGTCTTCTAGAAGAGGAAAGGATAACTAATACACACAGGAAAGTACAATTTCCCTTGAGTGTACACAGAGATCACAGTCAGTCTGGGGCTGGTTGATTCCTTGCTCTCAAGGTCCCCAATAAGACTCCCCACTGGCACAGCTAATAGGGTCCAGATGTCAGCCTAGCTGGCAAGCTAACCTCCAGTACCCTGTCTGTCCAACCAGTGCTTTGTGTCCCTGCCTGGGTAGCTGACACACACCCACACTTTGAGATAAGTATTTATACAACTTCACAGACACTCCTGGGAAAGGCTGACACAGATGCTCCAGCTGTGCCCCTTTACCCAGACTATATGGTAGTAATTTCTGCCACCACCAGCTTAATAATTATCAGCTACCCAAAGGCCCTTGAAAGGGTGTCCAATTATTGCTGTGCAATATTATTATCCAGTTGGTAATGTGACTATTCAGTCTATGGCATATTCGAGTGGCTTATTACAATAAACTCTGTAAATGTGCAATGTACTCTAGAGCCTATCTCTACACAAACTAGCCACAGGTAAAGGTTTTTAAAATATTTAATAATAAATAATTAAAACACAAGACAATACTACTATACCACAGATAACTCTTAAGAGTTCAGAGATCACACAGAAACATAAAACAATACAGTAGGACAGGTCTGATGTCAAATAAAAATACTTAATCTAACTTTCTAATCTTTAGCTATTCTTAAGAGAAAACACAGTGCTATAATCCTACTTGCATACATAAGTAGCATAAGCAGTACTGGGGTTGATGGTCCAAGACAAATGCTTTTAGTCTCTCTCACTGAACAATAGTTTTTAAACACACTAGCAAACAGCTCTGCTAAGGTCCTCCCAAATTACATAACTTTGACACTTAGGTTTTCCCAGTATTCACATTACATCATTTTGACACTTAGTCTGGAGTTCCCAGGCCACAAACTGCATTATTTAGCAATCTTAACACCTGTTTAGGAAACTACAACAATAAAATACATTTCACATGTACACTCTAACAAGCATTCCTTAAGTTAAGACAATAGAAAGAATGTGTTCAGCCAGCTGCTTCGGATATTTTAGATAATTGTAACTTTAAAGAACATTTGAAATGCTTGGCTTGATCTTCCTTACAACAATCTTGAAGTTCACATTTTAGTGTTTTTTTAACACAAGCCTGTATTTTACGTTTTATTTATACAATTGATAGAATTATGTATCAAATTCTATTTGACTAGGCTAGCAGCCTTCGTCAATCTTTCCCCAATCTTCTCACACATAAACTTCAATGAAAAAAATTAAACCTACTGAGTTTCCCTGGTGGCTTGTGATCATGCACATTCAGAATAATTTAACTGGGGGGGTAATCCGTTTGCAGTCTACTGTCCTGTTCATGTCTTCCTTCCCTCCTACGATGTAGATGCCCTGAAGAGCCGTTTCCTCCTTGATCCATTGTTTAGCCCAGAAGGGATTCACTGTCTTCACCAATGGGCAACTAGGTCTGTACCAGGTAAACGGGCTTCACTTAGTTACAACGTCTGGGTTAAACCTGAAACATGTTCATCCTGCTGTGTTTGAACAGTCACTTCTAAAGTGCACCTTGTTACTCTGTTGTTTTCATAAAATAATACTCTAGATTCACTGTAATATGACCTAACTGCATTGTCTAAGGTAACCTTGTGACATCCTGCTCAGATTCAGTAAACACCTTTCTGTATACTGTCCAATAAAAGCATCTAACCTTACCTGAGTTTTATATTTACTTATGTTACTTGATTGAACTGAACATTGTACCAGTGTATGACTAAATCTGTAACCTTCTCTCACAGATCGCTGCTGGCCTTAAGTGATATGTCTTGTATGGTAACACCCATCAAGCACTGCTGCAAAATGCAGACCTACTACATCACCCTTTATATCCCTGCTTGACAAGCATGTGCATACATTTGTCAAACAGTTTTTATTCTGCTGACTATTTGAATGAGTATAGATGTCCCACAACCCCAGGCAATTAATATTTTTCAGATGTAATACAACCTTTATATAGACCATCTTCTGATGCATTGTCTGAAGAAGTAAAGAAGGCAAACTAGCACAGGCCTCCTTAAGTTACTGCTCTGCATTGTTGGATAGGTAGGTGTTTCTTTGCATTTCTCTATGTATTTATATACATGTTTTATCAGGTGTTGGTCACGTAGAAGTACTACACAGTGCACGTTACTGTAATGCATAAGTTATTTGAATGTGTCCCCAGTACACCTACAGAAAGCACAGTTAACGGATAGCAGTTAGTGCTATTACGTCAATCTTTCAGAAAATTATACTTTGCATGATAATGGACTAGTATTTGCTTTACTCTTCTCTGTCTCATTTTCCCTGAGAACTGGGTTAATTTAAAAATCATGTCATGCTGCCTTATATCAATCTCCCCTTGTCTTTCTTGCATAATAACTTTCTTCTACTGTGCCTAAACTTTGTGTTACCTGTCCTCTCTGCTTCATATTGTGCTGAATACTTTTTTTCATTGTGGTTTTCCTACGTGGTGTTTCCTGTGTTTTGTAGTCTTTCTCACAAGTTTTGATCTCTAGGACCTTCTCTTAATGTAGACCACCCCCCCCTTCTTCCAGAAGCTAAAAATACTGAGTTAGCTTGTTTAAACTACATATCTTTGAACCATCCAATTTTTGATGCAAATATTTAAAATTTACAGTCCTAATAAAGCAACATTTCCGATTGCCTCTACTTGACTTAACTTGCCTAGCTGTGTGTTAAGAAGTTTTCAGCACTGGTGATGGACAGCTGGTATTTTCATGATCGTGTGCTTGCAACTTATAAATTCAAACCAATGGAAATATTCAAGCCATGCTTATGGGTTTAACAAATGTTCATCTCTGGCTTATCTAAGGATTTGTGTTTTATCTTGTTGATTTGTTACTATGTTCACACATGTCCCCGAGGAAATGTTTTGTGGCAGGCCATTAACTTCTTAGCTGTGCAAGACTTTGCAGCTTAGCCCACACTATCTGTTGTGTACAAACTTCCTCAACTTGTAAGCCCCCTCTCCATTTAAAAAACATCCTTGTGTCAGTTAGACTTTTAAGGGTGCTTTTAATGCATGGAGGACTTTAGCTGAATTAACTGGCAAAAAATCAAGTATTTCTTTAATTAGAAAGCACTTTAACATAACTAACCAAGAAGATAGTTTGTAGAGGAATTAAAACGTTTTGTAAAAGATATTTCAGCCTTCATTGAACAGAATGCTGTGCCCACATGTATTACTCCACCATTTAGTCACCAGGTTAGGAAAACCGGGTAGCCAAACATATCAACTAGCACTTGCCTGTTTTTGCCATTAAGAAGAGAAGTTAAAATTCTGTACCTGCAAGAACAGTCTTCTTCTTCTTCTTTCGGCTTTTCCCAGTTAGGGGTCGCCACAGCGGATCACCTTGTCCGCACATTGAATGGCAGTGGAGTTTTACGGTGTCGAGTTGCCAGCCCGGCGCCCAACCTTCCACAGAAGGCACACTCACACGCACACCTAGGGCCAATTTAGAGTGTCCAATCCACCTGCAGCATGTCTTTGGGATGTGGGAGGAAACCGGAGCACCCGGAGGAAACCCACGCGACCACAGGGAGGACATGCAGACTCTGCACAGAAGGCAGCCCAGCCGAGGATCGAACCGGAGAACCTCTTGCTGTGAGGCGGCAATGCTAACCACTGCACCACCGTGGCCGCCCTTGTACCTGCAAGAACAGTAAATGAATAGAATTAAAAAAAAAAAGTAGAGGAGGCCACTTGGTTGCCTTTTCTCAGAAGAGTACCAATTCATTTATCATGTTCAGTTGCAGTAGAGGAGGCCACTTGGTTGCCTTTGCTCAGAAGAGTACCAATTCATTTATCATGTTCAGTTGCAGTAGAGGGGGCCACTTGGTTGCCTTTGCTCAGAAGAGTACCAATTCATTTATCATGTTCAGTTGCAGTAGAGGGGGCCACTTGGTTGCCTTTGCTCAGAAGAGTACCAATTCATTTATCATGTTCAGTTGCAGTAGAGGGGGCCACTTGGTTGCCTTTGTTCAGAAGAGTACCAATTCATTTATCATATTCCGTTGCCTGCAACTTGTGATTTTTTTTTTTTGTACATAAAATGCAGATTCGGTTCCTTCTAACAAGTTTTGTTTTGAAGCCCGAGTAAGCAGTTCTCGTCTTTATTTTATTTTAGGTCATTAAATCAGTAATTTTAACGGGCAGGTATGACTGACGTTGCACTAACTTTCCATGTTTAGTGCCAGCAGCTTCTGTGCTGCCCTTCCACTGCTCTTTACTAGGACTTCCAAAATATTTCCTGATGGTACAGAAATCTTTCCTAGAATTCATTGTGGGGTTCCCTTTATTTTTTGTTACTGTTATTTTGTACATTCTTATTTTGATATGTTTTTTCTTGCTGAAATATTGGTTTTTGTGGTCTCTTGATGGGGGTGGGGGTGACTTCTGTATGCTGGAAGGTAGCTAGAGTATGTGTTTGTGTGAGTCTCTTGGGGGAGACTGATTTTGGTGGATTCTGGCTTTTCACTGCCCCCGATGTCTGTATTTTGCTGATTGCTTATACCACTTGGGTATTTCTGGAATGTCTTGAGTTTCACTTTTAGCAATTTCCACGTGCGTGACACTGTGTATGCCACTGAGAAGGGGTTCCTGATCATGCAGTGATCCCATGAGTCCTGGGAGTCTGTGTGCATGGTACTGGGAATGCCATTGAGAAGGTTCGTAATTGTAGCGCTGCTCCAGTCCAATGTTCCAAATGAAACCACCAAAGATGTCACGATAAACAGTTTTACTATTACTCCTCTCAGATGTCACGATAAACAGTTTTACTATTACTCCTCTCTTTTTTTTTTTTTTAAGTAGGGAGAGGAGGAGTTGTGCTATAGGTCCCTAATGACCTCTGCTGTGGTTATTATGCAGATGATGGGATATTCTGTCATGTGGCTGTCTCCTAGACGACCTCTCATTTGGGGAGAGTTTGACCCTCATGAGAGATCACTTTAAGAGACAAAGTATACATGGATCCATAGCTCTCAACATTCCATCTCTGAGATGAGGAACACTACCTTTCATAATGTGACAGATTTACTAACCGCATACTTTTAACAACTTCATCTAGGAAGTTTACAGGATGGTTTAAATATGTTACTTTATATTTATAAAACATTCTTTTGATGAATTAAACAGCTCCCCTTTATCCTCCAAGCCAACTTCTAGACAAATTATTTACGTAGATACAAGTCAAACTTCTTTGCACTGAAAGTTTGAGTGTGGAATTGTGAGGAGCATGGGACTTTCTAAGGCTCAAAATGAAAAAAGTGTCTCGTAATGAGGTAGACTTGAGAGCTGTGCATGGACCTTCTGGGACTGGTTGTCCGTTTAGCTTTGGATACCCTGCAAAGATGCCTGTGAAGCTGCAGCCTCGAACCAGGCTCCCAACTTTTCCTTTCTCCTTGGAGGCCAGATTGTTTTTATAGGGCCCAAGAATCTGGTAGACATTCCTTTACAAAACTTAGTAGCAGTTCTAGTCATAGTGTCCATGGATTCTGCTAAGGGAACTAGAGTGGTTCTAGGACAGAGCATTTTTTCCAGTGACCGAATACTTGGACTGTTTTGGAAGGAATGTGTACATATCAGTAACCATAGCTTTTGGAAGGAATGTGTACATATCAGTAACCATAGCTTTCAGATCCCTGAACTGTCAATCCCGCATGATCACATTTCAAGAATAAAAGCTTAAGTATTCTGTGGGAAGAATTCCAGTATGAACATTTGAAGCTTTCCCTCTTGACCGAAATCGGCAGTGCCATACCCATGCGTGTATGATGCCTTAGATGCAGCATCTTGAGCTCCTCCATTGGGGTCTGTTGTCGGGACACATGCCTGGTAAGGCTTCAAGTCCTTGCCAGAGAATGTCAAAGCACAGATTCTTAAAGCTCCTTTAGACGAGGAGATTCTGTTTGGGACTTTTCTCAAAGTTTTGAGATACTGCAGGAGAAGAGGATGGTGGGATCAGTCAAGAATATGTCGTGCTCCCCAATATTCAAAAATGCATCCAGAATTAATCAAGTAAGTAGTGGAGGCAAGGAAAAGGCAAATGGACCAATGTAGAAGGACTAATTATAAGAGTAGCTAACTGATGGCAAAGCAAGGCTGGGCACTTCAGGTCAGAAAGCCCCAATAGGGAGCAGCAGTAGTAACTTTTATAACCATTCTCCCTTCCCAGTTCCCAGAATTCCTGCCTTAACCACCACCAACTCCAAAAGTTTTTTTTTGCTGGCCTTGTTCTGCAAGCAGTGGTCAGATAATAGCAAAAATAATTTGGTTTTAAGCATTTTATCAGAAAGTTACAAGCTGCTTTTAAAGACCATTCCCGGGTTGCAGAAAATTGCATTTGCCTCCAATGAATACAAGTGTCTAATAGTGCTCCTAATACAGGACATGCTTTCCTGGGGGCGAAGAAGATAACCCAAGGAGCAGAAGCTGGAGCCCCCCTCCCCAGGCTGTCCTTGGTATCAAAAAAGGGGCGAGTCCTTGAGAACTGTTCTAGATGTAAGAAGTCTAAACCAATTTCTAAGAGTCCCAGAATGTAGAGTATTGACACTTCAGGCCTTGTTGCCCCTGCTGCCTCCCCAAACGGTGGTTGTGACTCTGGATGGTTAGAATGCCCATCTGCAGAGACCATGGGTGTTTTCTGAGGTTTGAAACGGGGGGGGGGGGGTTGCTTCACTAGCAGTTTACTGCTTTGGCTTAATGGCTACACCCAGTTTTTTTTTTTTTTTTTTTTTTTTACAAAATGTCTGGTGACAGTTCAGCATAAAGCCAAGGCCATTCACATACACCCATATCTGAACTGCTGCTGTATTCAGGCTCAATCCCAGGAAGAGCTGCAGAGGGCTTTGACATATACCTGGAATGTTTTGGAGTCTGAGTTTCTCTCTTAACCATCTGACTTCAGCCAGTTCAGTGGTGTTCATAGGAACCCTACTATATGCTGTATAGGAGAGCATTTGTTTCTACCAAGGAAGAAAGCAGAATTATTTTCCGCCTTTTTCTGGAATGTGGCACTAAAAGGCTTACTACAACTTGTGAAGTTATGAGAATTCTGGGTTGTATAGCATCTGTCATTTTAATTGTGTTTGGCAACGCCACAGAGTTTTCTGAGGAACACACGATGGCAGCACGATTGGGAGAATCTTACCCGATTCTAAAGTGGTGCCTGCTAGACAGCTCCTTTTAAACTAAATCCCGACTTTGCAGATGCCTCAGAGTCTGAGAGGCCTGTGCTATGGATTGCAGAGTTCAGGGCTCCTGAATCGTCTAGAAAACCTGAAAGAAACAGCAGCAATAATTGTGACTCTCCAATCTTTTAAACGGATTTGGTAACCCGTAACCCAGAGTACTGCTTTTGATTACAGATAACAGTACCCAATTATTTCAGTATGTGAATGAGGCACTCATTCTTATCTTACTCGAGCATTGACATTGCCAGCTTGGGACGAAACCATATAGTCTCGTCACCAAGGGCTGCTGACCTTTTGTCTTTGCAGGATTTCTTAATGGGTCAGCTAAGCAAGACATTGCCAGACTCCTACCAATAGGTACTGGATGGGGGCACCTTCTCAGACATTACTTGTAGATTGGGGAGGTATCGGAAATAGATATTTGCTTCTGCGAGCAGCATATAGCTACAGTAATTGTTTTGTTTCTCCACAGCCAAACAAGCTTCAAGTATTCTTATTCAAGTACAATAGACTGACTCCATACTCCTATTCACATCAGACAACCTGGCATGTCTCCAAAAAAATTACTTTAACTTTAACAGATACTGAGAGACAACTTTTATAACTTACAACTTGAACTGAAACAAAAAAACAAACTAGTACTTCCCCCAATTCCTCTTTCACAAAAAAAAAAAAAAAAACAAAAAAACAAAATTAAAATTCTCTCTCAATAATACAACCATTGAAGCCACTTCTTACAACAAATTGTTGGGGATGATTATCTTAAATTTGACGTGCATATACAAAATTGCATAAAAAAGCACCAAAAACTAGGTATGGTTTATAAAGCCAATAATTTTATCACCAGCACAAGTAAAAATACGCTTGCCATGTCTTACCTCTGTCACACACTACTTTGTGGCACTCTCATCCTTCCTAACATTCAGGCATTGCAAAAAGCAAAACTTGAGCAATAAAAATAAAGCTGAGAGATAACCAAAACAAGAGAATTTAATGACCAAAAAAAGTTACAGTTGAAGTTTTTTTTTGGTTTTTACATGGAACTAGTGTTTTTGAAGAAAACTTGAACAATGCTATAATTAAGTGGCTAAATTTGCAACAAATAATACCCCTTTCAGAACCCACATTGTGTAGCACTAAAAAGCTTAAATTTGTTAGAATTGCCCCATCAAGTAACCTACACACAGCTTCTTACTACCTATAAAGTTATCTGGCATCAATCTGCATGTTCAGCACTAAATACTATTCTGTACATCTGTGTTCCCACTCTGATTATGGTTCAGTGACCAAAAACTCCTCTCCGTGCCCAGCAGATTTGACAGGTCTGTGGACAGTCTGCACTCGTACCATGATGCTAACCTGTATCCATCAGGATGGCATTCTCCCCTCCAGTCTTCTAAAAACATTCTGAAAGACTTCTAGCCAAAATCTGGCTCTGTTCTTGCTCAGCCCAAGGATCAACTCTATATTCAGATTGCAAACAGGTTATCCAGATCTTAAATCTTCTTATTCCATGTTCTTCAGTTATCCAGATCTTAAATCTTCTTATTCCATGTTCTTCAGTTACTTTCTCACTTCAGTCCATTTCACTCCCCCTGAATCTGTCCAAATATGGCATAACCCTGTCTTTTTCTCCCACTTCATATTGCAATTCTTGTTTGTTATACTAATTTAACTTTAATTTCTATAAATTGGATAAAATTTCCCTAAAATGTTAAGTCATCATCATACAAGTTGTTTCTCTTCTTAACCATAACTTTATTTACTCCCATAGTGCCTTTTTTAGGCAATTCCAAATTGACAAACCTACTAACATATCAAAATTGACTCAACTGAACCTGAAGGTGTTACTACTGAATGCCAGGAGCCTAAAAAAAAAAACTCCCTACAAGACCTCCTCACATTTTGAGAATGTAGACATCTGTGGATTTACCAAGATATGATTTTTAAATTGTCAGTGTACCCTGGCAGTGCAAGGTTTCATTGCCTTCCAAACCTTTTAGACCAGTAGCTGCACAGACAAGGGCTAAAGGTGGAGGTATCTCGAAATACATCAGTAACAAGAATACCTCTATGGTGGTCGGACATGAGGACACAATGGAGTTCCTCCATGTCCACATCATTATAGACAGTATCCTAGCCAGATATAGGTCACCCTCCATACCCCAAGAAGCTTTCAATGCATTTTTGACCTACTGGAGGCACTTGCCATCCAGCCTGACACCCTACTCATGGGAGACTGGAAATCCTATACATCCTCAAATCTAGAGGCACAGATATTCCTGGACTTCGTAGATACAAACACTGTTGACCAAATAGCAAATATACCCACTAAAGGCTCCAACGTACTGGCCACTTTCTAACAAATATGCACACCTTCCCCCATGTCTCGTCTTCCCCTGTAAGGTCTGACCATACAGCTGTCTCTTTTGAAACCAAAACCAACACTGTTATCCTCTTAAAACCAGTGACAATTAGGAGCTATTCCAAAACAAATTATCTTTTATTAAGTGACTGTTTGTCAAAATTCAGTGCTCCTCCAAATCTTGAAGACAGCAGCCTGTGCTGAATTTTTCTCAGAAGCTGTGTTGCAGACATGTCAACAGCTGCATAGAAGATGCTGTACCTACCAGAAGTAAGCCCAAGACTAGCCCTAGCAACAAACTGCCCTGGAGGCAGGCCAAATTGAACAGGATATGCAACAAAAGGAAAGGAATTATGGTAAAAGTAGAGACTGGTAATTCCCATAAACTCTCATCCAAACTAACTAGGCAAATAAGCGAGCTAATTAGGTCAAGCAGAGACAACTCTGAGGTTAAGATAGCCTCCCAGTTGAAAGATGATTATAAGGCCGACTTCTGATATATCGGAAACCTTAAGGTGGTGGTTAATAGTGCCAGATTTACCGAGTACTTTAGCCCCCACTCGCCCCCTACCATCTCTAAAGAAGTATCCTCAAATATAACCCCTCCAGCTACAACTTGAGCATATACTGGATGCACTTGCTAAACCAAGAACACTGCCTCAGTGGACCCCATAACATTCCAGAATGCCTCCTGAACAGCCTAAAGTATTGGCTTTTCAGGATTCCTAGAATTATTTAACTATAGTCTTTAAACAAGCTTTGTACCACATGAATGAAGGACTGTGACGGTCTTCCTCCTTCCTAAGGGAGGACATTCAGCAGGTCCTGGAAACTACAGCCCCATTAGTCTGACTAGTCGCATTTGCAAAACTGTGGTAACAAATTACAGAAATTTATCAGCAAGGACGTAGATCTACAGACACTGGATCCATCCCTTTGTGGCTTTATCAAAGGAAGGGCATGCCCACTGAATGTTTTGGACTTTTGAAAAGGTCACTAAGGCAATGGATGAGGGACAAATGGTGCATACTACCTACCTACCTAGATCTGGCTAAAGCATTTGATACAAATGCCCCACTCGGGTGTTGTCAACAAACTTACAGAACTAGATGTGAACCCCTTTATAACATGCTGGATAACTAGCTGGGTCACTGATAGGACTTGGGAGGCTGGAATTGGTGAGGCCACCTCAACAAAGAGCCCGGTGACCAGTGGAGCCCCCCCCCCCATGCCTCTGTGCTGAGGCCACTTCTCTTTGGCTTTGGCATCCAAGAAGTGGATGCCAGTGTCAAAGGCCTGTGGCTAACCAGGTTTGTAGATGATTGCAAGTTAGTGAACCCCCCAAGGTGAGAACATCCTTCCGGAAGGTTTATCACAGACAAATGCTTGGTGCCAAAGCCAACGCAATACCAAGCACTGCATCATAGTACCTTTTGGGAAGTCTGTCACCCCTGGTAATTACATCATCAGTAGAACACCCCTCAAAGTTGATTCAGTAGTCTGGAATCTGGAACTTGTGTTGATAGTAAGCTATCCTTCAACCAACGTGTGTTCAAGGTTCATAGGTAGGTACTAGGCTATCTGCCCGAGGGCATGTGTAAGCCTAGCCAGAGTGTGTCGGCTCTCGCTGCCCCATTGATTAATTAACTGAGCCTCTGTCAAGCAGAGCCAATGAAGTGATCCGAGGGGTGTATTTTCTGTTACCCATCCACTCGTCAAGGCTTCTCTTGAAGACTGTTAGTGAGGGGCTCTGCCTAATGTAGTTAGGAATTTTGTTCCAAAGCACGGGGAGTCTCTGTGACAGGAATCTATCCCTCCAGCATACTAAGAAAATCCTTTTGTGTTGCTCAACTTATAAGCAAGGGCGTGGCATCTGCATCCATAGAGGTTATCATTCCACTGTACACAGACCTCATCATTTGCAGCATAGAATATAATGCCCCCTTCGCTATATACCTGACCAGACACATGTAGCTACTGGAACATCCATAAAGGTGCCTTACAGTAAAATACAAGGAGCAATCACAATGTCCTATGCTTATCACTTCAGAGCCCTGTCTCTTTACTTGGTACCATACAGTGCAGGAAGTAAACGGTGTCCTAAGCTGATCACCTCAAAGCCCCGTCTCTTTACATGGTACCATACAGTGTAGGGAGTAATCACAATGTCCTAGGCTGATCATCTCAAAGTCCCGTCTCTTTACTTGGTACCATACAGTGCAGGGAGTAAACGCAATGTCCTAAGCTTATCGCCTCAAAGCCCAGTCTTTTCACTTGGTACCATACAGTGCAGGGAGTAAACGGTGTCCTATGCTTATCACCTCAAAGCCCTGCCTCTATACTTGGTACCATTCAGTGCAGGGAATAAACACAATTATTATTGCTGATCACCTCAAAGACCCGTCTGTATACTTGGTACAGTACAATGCAGGGAATAAACACAATGTCCTAAGCTGATATCTCAAAACCCTGGATCTTTACTCTGTACCATACAGTGCAGGGAGTAAACACAATGTCCTAAGCTGATCATCTCAAAGCCCCATCTCTATACTTGGTACCATACAGTGCAAGAAATAAACACATTGTCCTAAGCTGATCATCTGAAAGCTCCATCTCTTTACTTGGTACCATACAGTGCAGGGAGTAAACACAATGTCCTGAGTTGATCACCTCAAAGCTTGGGCCAGGGCATGGCTGTCACGCCAGCAATCAAGGAACCTCAATCCTTGCCACTAACACCAGAGAGTGCATCTCGTATATGAGGAAAGGATGATAAATGCACACAGTAAGGTGCAATCTCACTTAAGAGCACACAGAGATCAGTTAGTCCGGGGCTGATCGCTCGCTTGCTCCCCAGGTCCCCAATAAGACTCCCGACTGGCACGGTTATAGGGTTCAGATCTCAGCCTAGTGGGCAAGCTAAAATCTCCAGCACCCTCTCTGTCCAACCAGTGCTTTGTGTCCCTGCCCAAGTAGCTGACAACACACAGACTTTGAGATAAGAGTTTACACAACCACACAGACACTTCTGGGGAAGGCTGGCACAGGTTCTCCAACTATGCCCCTTTTTTACCCAGACTATACGGTAGTACCAGCTGCCACCACCCACTAATAATTATCAGCTACCCAAAGGCCCTTAAAGGGGGTGTCCAATTATTACTGTGCAATATTATCCAGTTGGTAGATGTGACTAATCAGTCAAAGGCTTATTAGAGTGACTTTATACAGGATCCTTAAATACATGCAGTGTATTCTTAGAGCTTAACTTATCTCTACACAAACCAGCCACAGCTAAAAGGTTTTAAAATATTTAATAATAAATAATTAAAACCACAAGACAATACTTTCTACTACACAGTGCTAGTCATAAGTTCAGAGATCACACAGAAATACTTAAAATAAATCGGTAGTACAGTTCTGACATCACAGAAAAGCACTTAAGTCTAAACTTTCAATTCCTAGCTATTGCTACAAGAAAACACACTTCTAAAATAACTTGCTTACATAGAGCAACAGGCAGTGCTTGTGAGTTGGGTAGTCAGGCAAAAATGCTTAATAATCTCTGGTCCTCACTGTTTAAATTGAAACTGCAGTTCTGCTAAAACATTACATCCTATTTTCCACTTTCCTGGTGTTCCCAGGCTGACAAACTGCATTTACATTCTTTTACACTTAGAGCAATAAAGGACATTACGCATGTAAATTCTGGTCATTAACTTTAGCCTTAAAACAATAGGCAGGAAGCCTTCATCTAGCCAGACTGGAGCCGACTTGGAAACAAATGCAGTGATTAAATAATTTTAATTTCAAAGGACCAACAAGAAATGCTTTACTTAGCTTTCTTTACAGCAGATAGCAATGTTGCCACATTGTTTTAAATTCAACATTTCACATTTATAAATGATAGAATTATCTGCACAATTCTGGCAGCCTTCACCCATCTCTACCAGTCTTCACACTTAGTACCATACAGTGCAGGAAGTAAACACAATGTCCTATGCTGATCACCTTAAAACCCTGTCTCTATACTTGGTACCATTCAGTGCAGGGAGTAAACACAATGTTTTATGCTTATCACCTCAAAGCCCCGTCTCTATACTTGGTACAATACAGTATAGGGAGTAAACACAATGTCCTAGGCTGATCATCTCAAAGCCCCATCTCTTTACATGGTACCATACAGTGTAGGGAGTAAACGCAATGTCCTACGCTGATCTCCTCAAAGCCCCATCTCTGTACTTGGGTACCATACAGTGCAGGAGTAAACACAATGTCCTGTGCCATTGCCTCATAGCCCCATCTGTTTACTTGGTACCATACAGCGCAGGGAGTAAACATAATGTCCTGTCACAAATGTCCTATGCCGATTGCCTCATAGCCCCGTCTCTACTTGGTGCCATACAGTGCAGTGCAGGGTGTAAACACAATGTCCTAAGCTGATCACCTCAAAGCCCCGTCTCTTTACTTGGTGCCATATAGTGCAGGGAGTAAACACAATGTCCTAAGCTGATCATCTCAAAGGCCTGTCTCTTTACTTGGTATCGTGAGAATACAGGGGAGTAAATGCAATGTCCTATGCTGATCACCTCAAAACCCTGTCTCTTTGCTCAGTATTGTACATACTTCTTAGGGGTGATCTTTGCTTGGCATACAAGGCATCTCTGGACCCTGTTTTGATGAACCCTTTGAACATCCACAAAACAAATAGCATCAGAACTATTAGATTAAAAGACTTAAATTTTGGTCCTGACATAAATGGGACATGTTTGGGAGAGAGAGATATTTCTCAGAGAATTCCTCTTCCATGGATCAGGCTTCCCATCCATGGGAAACAGAGGGACCTCCCTGTCCCTATTTAAGGGCATCTTGGGCTAGTGGAGGGGTAATCAGCAATTCACCCCTGATCTTGTTTCTGTCTGTGATGGGCAAAAGGAGTCAGTAAATCACCCCCTATATAAATTACATTTGTAGGTCACCTGTGGGTTACACTGCTAGACTTATAAGGACCCTAATTTAAACTGTGTATTTTTTATATTATTTTGAAGATTGTAAAGTTGTTATTAGAATATTTTTGTAATACTTCGGAGCTTTTCTACCCGGGCCTCCGCTGAAAATGCGCACCTAGACAGTCGGGCTTTCATGTAATCTATCAATGAGTAAATTCCTTTTCTCCTCTATACTCATTACCCAGGGGAGTTTAGGAAGTAAAGGGGAAGATGTTTGAAGTGAAGCTAATTGTGCTTTTCTGGACATGGCAGCACTAGTTCTTTCTCTTGGAGATGGTAAGGGAGGAGCTTGTACCTGCTGCCACATCATGTTTGCCACCAGACTCCTTAGGGAGGGGGTCATCATTGCATCCGTACCTGTTGGACCAACAATATGGAGGATGACATTTTACTTACCCTTCTGAACATCTTTACTTGGTGGACCTGCTTAATATAATGAGGGCAGCTAGGTGGCTAGGTACAAGGAAATCCTACATAGCAGAGCGGAAGAAGGAAATCCTACATAGCAGTGTGGAAGAAGTTGTTTTTACTTTGGAGCTTGGTCCGTCCTTTGAAAACAAAATGTGGGCGTTATTTGTGGTACTGTTATATCTGTTCAGGTTGTTTACCACAGGGCTTGTGTATGGTTCCAACAAGGTACTACTATAATTCATTGCAGCATGTTTGCTTCTAGTCCCCCTACACCCTCCTTTAACAGCTAGGTCTTTGTGAATCGGTTGTTAAATGTATCGCACACTCCGACATCCTCCCATTGAGATTGTGCTTACCTGAGATTTGAATTGTATCCTAGAGAAGTTAGCATTCTCTTCCTTTGAGCAGGCGGCTGTACCTGAGATTTGAATTTTTATCCTAGAGAAGTTGGCGTTCTCTTCCTTTGAGCAGGCGGCTGTACCTGAGATTTGAATTTTTATCCTAGAGAAGTTGGCGTTCTCTTCCTTTGAGCAGGCGGCTGTACCTGAGATTTGAATTTTTATCCTAGAGAAGTTGGCGTTCTCTTCCTGTGAGCAGGCGGCTGTACCTGAGATTTGAATTTTATCCTAGAGAAGTTAGCATTCCCCTCCTTTGAGCAGGTGGCTGTAGCATCCAAAGACTTTACTTCTCATAGCCGTTACTTTAACAAGGAGGATATTTGAGCTCTGAGCAGTGATGTGTAAAGAGCCCTTTTTAATGTTCCATAACATCGGAATAAACTTGCATGCTTATCTGTCTACAACAAAAGTTGTTCGTATCTATAAACCGCCCTGCTCAGTTGCTGATCTTCTTTCCTAACCTACAAAAATTGTCAGGATTTTGCATTCTCTAGGTGTCCACTGACTGAGAGATTACTGGACAGAACCGCAAACTTTAGAAGGTCAGATCAACTGCTTTTCTTTTGCTTCACACAGGGAGGTGGATGCCATTGTCTAAAGCAAACCATTTCCACATGGGTAGATCATAATATATCCTTCTGTTGTAACGGAATAGTGAGACGTAAGACACAAGGGCTGGTAGAATGTTGTTCTATGTGGGGCACAACAGATACCTCCTTAACAAAAACAGTAGAAGCACACTATGTATCCTTGAGATAGCTGCATGGACCTCTGTGCCCAGTATCTGCAGACACTGTAGATTGTACATTGCCTGCAGCAAGGGCTATATTCCCTTGTTTCATTCTGCAGCAGTATCTCTAGTCTTTTGGATCGTAGCCAACAACCCGACACTGAAGAGGGCGAGCTCTGGAGTCATCCTTGTTGTGACAAATGCAACAGTGGTTCGTATGAAGACTGTACTACAGTTACTGCAGGATCTTGGTGTGATAGAAGTGTGAGCGGGGTCACCTGTTTGCACTACCTGTATTCTCCCTCTGTCCACTGTGTTCTTTCTTGTAGGCATCCTAATTTTTGTGGCGGGTTTCTTGTTTTTCAGTCTCTTGCTCCCTTTTAGGACACTGCCTGACCTCACCTTTGGTCAGGATTGCAGAGTAGGGCCATTCTTCCAGAATGGTTGTCTGAACCGGTTCTAAGGATCAGGTCATGAAAGTACCCCTCTCTTTTTTGAGGGCACTCCTACATTATCTTGGGTGGGGACCAAAAAATTAACTAAAGATGGCATGAAGTGATTCCATCTTGTAACAGTTTCCATCATGTTTCTCCCACATATTTGTCAAACATTTTCTTCTTACAAGCTCTTAGGCTATTACACTTGTCTGCTATTCTTTGCCCCCCCCCCCCCCCCCCACACACACACACACACACTGGTGCCAACGTTTTTCTTTGCTCCTTTACTTTGTTTTGTGACACTTGTGTTCTTCTTTCCCTTGGGCATCCACTTTTGTAACTGTAGTCACTTTGTATTAAATTCACACAATTTTATCAGTGACTTGGTACAGTTACCGAAAATACAACACACCATTTGTAAACTTTTCAGTAGTTTCCTACATTATACACATTTTTAACAACTGTCATTTACTCCAAGATTGCATAAATTGCTCAAGTCCTGGCTTCCCTTAAATTGTGCTCCTTCTCCTGAACATTATTCTGAATATATTATTCTCCCAAATTCCATTTATTTCTATGTAATTTACTCTTTCACTTTTCTGAAGATCCCATCTGTAATTTATGCATCTCCTTTACAATATTCGGTACGTTGGTTCCAATTGGTTTAGATTTTGATTTTCTAGTAATTGCTTTTTTTGGACAACCAGTAGTTTTAAACTCAGCAAGGCCTTACTATGTCTGAGCAATTCAGATCCTGTGTCCAGCTCAAAAGAAGTATTTCCTTAATTGGCATTTGCTCCCCCAGTGTTGCTGACGAAGTACTCAGTAAGAAATTAATAAATAAAAAAGAGCTGCTGGTGTTCGCTCCAACTACCTTTTAGTTTTGAAAGCAGAAGTCCAACAACACACAAATAGTCCCAGTCTGTTCAGACCACAAGCAGAGTAAAAACACGACTTTACAGTCCAAAAGTAGAAACGACTATACAGTCCAACGACACTTCTGCTTTCAAAACTAAAAGGTAGTTGGAGCGAACACCAGCAGCTCTTTTTTTATTTATTTGTTTTACTCTGGCTTTGACGCTGTTGGTGCTCCTAGCGACACGGTGTGCAGCAGCTTTTACTTTTATGTTTGTAATAACTCAGTAAGAAATTGTTTAATGTGCCAAACTTGTTACATTGTCAAAAATGTGTTTCCAATTACCTGTCTGTGTGTGTCTGCCTCTCCCATTAAACCTCCAACAATTACTGTCTACCTGAGAAAAAATTATCTTGTCTGCTTAGGATAAACTGTTAATTTTGTAAGTAGATTCCAATGTTTCTCCACAGTAGCTTTGCAAACAAGGATGAACAAGAAATTACTCTACACAAAACATTTTCAAACATGTCAAAAGTTTAAATTAAAAATCTACACTTTGTACCCCATATCTGGCAACCACATATTGGGCAGAAAAAAGCATATTTGGTTGGGTTTAATTAACTAAGCCTTAACTGGGGAGGCGGTAAGAGTACTGAGAATGACAATATTAAACGTGACCCTGCACTGCAGTATACCAGTGGATGCCCTTGTGTGAGAAGGGTACTGTACATATGAGTGCAGGCCTAGTAACCTGTGAATCAGTCTGTGGGATAGACTATAGAAGGCAGCCTCTAACCTTCAGTCCAAACTTCTGCTCATCCCCATCCCACTGTTACCTTTCCCTGCATGGTTATTTGCTCCCAGTACTTTTTTTCCTGCTACTTGTCTCCAATAAATTCCAACCCCCTCTTGCCTATTTTGTATGTGCACACTTAGTCACCCCATTTCTGTGTTGACTTGGTTCTTAAACTATTTTCTGTCTTATACATGTATTGTTTTATTTTGGTGGTGGCCATTTCTGTGTTAAACTTAGTTCTTAAACTATTTTGTTATTTTATACATATTTTATTTTGGTGGTGGCCATTTCTGTGTTAACTTAGTTCTTAAACTATTTTCTGTTTTATACATGTATTTTATTTTGGTGGTGGCCATTTCTGTGTTGACTTGGTTCTTAAACTATTTTCTGTTTTATACATGTATTGTTTTATTTTGGTGGTGGCCATTTCTGTGTTGACTTTGTTCTTAAACTATTTTGTTATTTTATACATATTATTGTATTTTGGTGGTGGCCATTTCTGTGTTGGCTTGGTTCTTAAACTAGTTTCTGTTTTATACATATTGTTTTATTTTGGTGGTGGCCATTTCTGTGTTGACTTGGTTCTTAAACTATTTTGTTATTTTATACATCTATTATTTCATTTTGGTGGTGGCCATTTCTGTGTTGGCTTGGTTCTTAAACTATTTTCTGTTTTATACATGTATTTTATTTTGGTGGTGGCCATTTCTGTGTTGACTTGGTTCTTAAACTATTTTCTGTTTTATACATGTATTGTTTTATTTTGGTGGTGGCCATTTCTGTGTTGACTTGGTTCTTAAACTATTTTGTTATTTTATACATATTATTTTATTTTGGTGGTGGCCATTTCTGTGTTGGCTTGGTTCTTAAACTATTTTCTGTTTTGTACATCTATTGTTTTATTTTGCTGGTGGCTGTTCTACTTAAGCGCCTGCATCAAAATCTTTTTCTCCACTCCTCCTCATTTCATGAACTTGTCCCTTTTTCGTCATCGCACCTTTCCACTTCGATTTCTTTCACTTTGCTTGTGCAAGGTATATGAGCCGCAGCTGCGTAGCTGTGTCTCCTCAAGTAATCTTGTTCTGTGAGGGAAAACCAATTCTCCCATTTAACTCTTGACTGTTTTTCCTTTTTAAATAAATTCCTTTACCTTTTAGTTACAATGCACAACTTCTCGTAGAACTAAAGGAACTCCAAACCATTTTTCACTGCTTGTATTTCGCTAACTGTATCCAAAATCCGGACCTTTCCAGTTCCTCATTTTTTGTATCCTCTCTTGTTTATGTATCCTTAGCTGCCATAATAGAATCTTTTTTTATTGTTGTACCTAAATTCTTCATCTTTTCATGTTCTATGGATATAGATATTGCTGAAGCATTTCATGTGTGGGTGCACAGTTTACAGCTATAGGCTTTGTTTATCTTCAGTTAGTTTATATCCTGAAAAGACTTGAAACTGTTCAGAATGCTCCACAACACTGAAACCTCCTTTTCTGGATTGATCAAGTACAAAGTAATACCATCTGTGAATAAAGCCAACCTTTTTCTTGATTTCCATATTGTTTAAATCCTTGAGTTTAAGTCCCTTATTTTCTTTACCAGTGATTCTAAACATAAAGCACAGTAACAGGGGAAAGACACCACCACTGCCTGGTTCCTGTCTTCCAAGGCTCGTCAGAGGAATCCTTACATGTTAAATTTTGCCTCTCACTCTTCATACATCCTTCTAATTAACCCTATTTTTCCAGCAAGATATGCAAATGCGGTCATTGCCTTGGTCATATTTTTATTGGAGTTTAACCGGGGTAAAGCAGTGTTTATTACTGACCAATTTCAGTCTGTCTAGGATACAGTAAATGGTAAAACTGTTGCTTGGAAAGTTATTTCTAGCGCAAAAAACCAGTAGGATTGAAAGATGGTCTTGCATTGCGAGTTACATCCCTACTGCAGCGGTAAAGAGGTGATAGTAAACTGACTTGTCTCTTACAGTGATTGTGTTGGATAGCAACAGAGCCTATACCTTCAAAGGGATGACTATTTGTTCTTCAATTTGTGTGTCAAGAAGTGTCTAGTTAAAGAAGGGAGTGAACCAAAATGTCAGCTGACTCTCCAATGCATTAAGACCCATCAACAATAAGGGCATTTTCCTACACTTGCTTCCCTCTGTGTAACTGTAGTCATTTCCTGATGACCCAGTAACAGTAAGGACATTTTCCTACACTTGCTTCCCTCTGTGTAACTGTAGTCATTTCCTGATGACCCAGTAACAGTAAGGACATTTTCCTACACTTGCTTCCCTCTGTGTAACTGTAGTCATTTCCTGATGACCCACTAACAGTAAGGACATTTTCCTACACTTGCTTCCCTCTGTGTAACTGTAGTCATTTCCTGATGACCCACTAACAGTAAGGACATTTTCCTACACTTGCTTCCTTCTGAGTAACTGTAGTCATTTCCTGATGACTCACTAACAGTAAGGACATTTTCCTACACTTGCTTCCTTCTGTGTAACTGTAGTCATTTCCTGATGACTCACTATGTAACTGTAGTCATTTTCTGATGATCCACTAACAGTAAGGACATTTTCCTACACTTGCTTCCCTCTGTGTAACTGTAGCCATTTCCTGATGACCCAGTAACAGTAAGGACATTTTCCTACACTTGCTTCCTTCTGTGTAACTGTAGTCATTTCCTGATGACTCACTATGTAACTGTAGCCATTTCCTGATGACCCAGTAACAGTAAGGACATTTTCCTACACTTGCTTCCCTCTGTGTAACTGTAGTCATTTCCTGATGACCCAGTAACAGTAAGGACATTTTCCTACACTTGCTTCCCTCTATGTAACTGTAGTCATTTCCTGATGACCCAGTAACAGTAAGGACATTTTCCTACACTTGCTTCCCTCTGTGTAACTGTAGTCATTTCCTGATGACTCACTGTGTAACTGTAGTCATTTTCTGATGACCCACTAACAGTAAGGACATTTTCCTACACTTGCTTCCCTCTGTGTAACTGTAGCCATTTCCTGATGACTCACTGTGTAACTGTAGTCATTTCCTGATGACCCAGTAACAGTAAGGACATTTTCCTACACTTGCTTCCCTCTGTGTAACTGTAGCCATTTCCTGATGACCCACTAACAGTAAGGACATTTTCCTACACTTGCTTCCTTCTGTGTAACTGTAGTCATTTCCTGATGACTCACTATGTAACTGTAGTCATTTTCTGATGACCCACTAACAGTAAGGACATTTTCCTACACTTGCTTCCCTCTGTGTAACTGTAGCCATTTCCTGATGACTCACTGTGTAACTGTAGTCATTTCCTGATGACCCAGTAACAGTAAGGACATTTTCCTACACTTGCTTCCCTCTGTGTAACTGTAGCCATTTCCTGATGACCCACTAACAGTAAGGACATTTTCCTACACTTGCTTCCTTCTGTGTAACTGTAGTCATTTCCTGATGACTCACTATGTAACTGTAGTCATTTTCTGATGACCCACTAACAGTAAGGACATTTTCCTACACTTGCTTCCCTCTGTGTAACTGTAGTCATTTTCTGATGATCCACTAACAGTAAGGACATTTTCCTACACTTGCTTCCCTCTGTGTAACTGTAGTCATTTCCTGATGACCCAGTAACAGTAAGGACATTTTCCTACACTTGCTTCCCTCTGTGTAACTGTAGTCATTTCCTGATGTAATTTTTCCTTTGCAAAGTGTCAACTTTCCCACATATAAAATGGTTTTATTCAGAAAGCTTTGCTCCCAAGTGACTATATTCTCTGCCCTTGGTTGAAAACAAAAGTGACCAAGATAGTTCCCTGATGATTCATTAACTGCTTCTTTTGCTGTTGGGGGGTGACCACTGATGTGGACTTCATATTCTGATTTCTTTTTTTATTGACTTGAGCGACTAACAACTCTTTTTTAAAGATGTATAGCATTTTCAGTAGGTTGTTCTTTTCACACTTTTTAATGGAACCACGCATACTTTAAATTAAATTATTTTTTCTCTAAGTTTAATCACGGTAGGAGGTTGTGACAGTACCATCATATCTTTTTCAGTTGTGCAGTGTCTGTTTTCATTTTGTCATTCTGTGAGTACTCCTGTCTTGCGTTCTATTAAGGTTGTGAGGAATATTGAATTAAAACCAACCAAATATTTAAATATATATATATATTTTTTTTTTTTTTTTTGCTTTCCAGTATGGGGCTGCCCGATTTGGGGTACAGTCATTTTGATTTCTTTCTGTCCTGGAGAGTACCGTCTTCACCCTAGTTTGCAAAGTTAAATCGGTACAAAATGAACCTTTAGCCTTTTACCAGTTATTGTGTTGTATATATGTAAGGAACTGAGCCCATCGCCTGCTACGTTTTTAAAATACTTTCCAGGTAGTTGCCTGTTAATAGGTGTTTACTAGGCTAATGAGCACAAGACCCTTTTTAAGCCTAGCCATGTATCCCACATCTCTGACAAGTTTTGAATTTGAATGTGTTTGAATTGCCTTTTCTTTGTAGTAAGTGACATCTGTGGGTTTGCCATGTTACTACAGTTGCTGTAAAATGCCAGTAAAAATAACCAGCTCCGTTGGTGAAGAGTATGACCCAGGTGACCAGAGTTAGAGTACCATCTCCGGTGCTTGCTGGAGCTGATGTGGGGAGCAATCACAAGTCTTCAGTCTGTTCAGTCACACTTACTGTGTGCTAGAATCCCTAGTAGAGACACATGGATGCACTGATTGGCAGGGAAGGTGGAGCCTTGGAGGAAAACGCTGATCTTCCTGCGGATGATGGTGCCACTCCAGGCCCACTCACTTCTCAACCCCAGGGGGTCTTGCCCAGGGAGAATGAATGGTGTACAATTATTTATTACATTTGTTGACCGAGTATGTCTGACTGGGACAGAGGTCTGTTTTCAGTGGAGACCCAGGGAGAAAAGCTTCACAGTAATTTACAACAACGAACAGCAACATAGTAACAGCAAACATTAATACAATAGAATTATTTTTCTAAGTGCACTCTGCAGAGAAGGCGGTTAGCACTATTTATTTATTACATTAGTGGCTGGAGAGGGTAATCTTGATTGTCTAAAAGAGGACTGTAACCAACATAAGTGTGTGAAAATGCATAATTCCCAAGTCTTGTCAGAGGGCTTTCTTTGGAATTGGCACTTGTGCAGTGACATTGTGTCAGGGCTTTGTCCCTGACTCTGCCATGATGTTTAGGAGTTTTCTTTTTTTGCAGTTTTGTGCTTTTTTTCAGGTTCACTTTTTGCACATTTCGTAATTGTATAAACACCTTTATTAAATTATCACTTAAGACATAGATAAACATACATTAACAGGAAACAAAACAGAGCATATTAACATTTATTTTGCATTTACATAATACATATTTTTTTTTTCTCTATAGCTATCATCACTCCAACATTACAAAAATTGCTGAATTCCTGCCTTCCCTTAAACTCACTCACTCCTGAACATTATTCTGCATGTTTTGTTCCTGCAGTTTCCATTTGTTTCTGTTATTTGCTTTTTCCAAGGATCCGTCTTCCAGTTCTTTTATCTTTTTTATAATATTGAGTACCTCACACAGTTTGTTTAGACCTTGATTTCCATGTTCTAGTAAATTGCTTTTTTGGCAGTCAGCAGAATTAAATTTTAATAAGGCCGTATTATATAAAGGCAATTCAGATCCTCTGTCTCAGATCAAAATAATTGCATTTCTTATTTTTAATGTATTTTGCAACATTGTTTTGCATTTTAACACCACATTTGATTGATTCAGTACATTGTTAATATGATATTTTCTGGTTAAATGAGTAACCCCTAAATGAGATTGTGTGTGTGATGAAATATATCTGAGGAATACATCACTGTGTAATACTGTCTTGGTATATTGCTTACTTTCAGAGGTGAAGATCCCTTTTATATATACATTTGCAGATACTTTCAATAACGTCTTTACTGATACCATACTCGCCCTAGCCAAATAGGAAACGGACACCTGTACTGATGGTCTGGAGCTAAATGTCACCAATGAAAAGAAGACCTTTAGCTTACAACCTGTCCCCACTAGTTACATTAGAAAACTCTTGACTAAAATTAAACCAACTCCCCTGGCTGCTGACTGGCTCCCAGCTGAATACTTACAGTTGGCAGCTGATGTCCTTACTATCCCTATCTCTATCCTAATAAATAGGACAATCACTGAAGCCCCCATTCCCAGCATCTGGAGGTTATCACATGTCCTACCTCTGCATAAAGGTGGAAACTTAGGCCCATAGCCATCCTCTCACCATTAGCCAAAATAATGGAAAAGGGTATTCATAGCCAGCTTATGCACTACCTAATCCAGAACAAACTTCTCACAACATTACTTTAGATCCTGTCATACCACCACAACAGCATTGCTGTTATTCACAGACACCATCAACCAGAATAAAAACAAAGGTAAAATCTCATCGGCTCTCTTTTTTAGACCTTTCTAAATCTTTTGATATGGTCAATCATAACAAGCTAATACTCTCTTCGTAAACTTTCCTTACGTAATCATACTATCAACTGGTTTCAACATTACCTTCAAGGTAGAAATCTGGCAGTGATCTGGCAAGGTAGACTCTCCACCCCCTACCTGTTTCATTAGGAGTTCCACAAGGCTCCATATTAGGTCCTGTACTGTTCTCAATCTTTAATGATCTACAGTCAGCCAATCCTGAAACTATCTATATACAATACGCAGACTACTCTACTCTGCTCAGCCAACTCCCTCCCAGAACTCTGTTCCAGACCCAGAAAACATTTATTTTTATTTATGGAAAATAAAAATAATACTGAACACCACGATGAAATAAAAACCTCTGCACAAGAATAACAAGTGGATGATTTGTTCTTTTTGTGGGATGGTTCATTAAGTGAACTGAATGAATTTTATCTAGAAGTTAATGAACTGGTACCTTTTCTTAAGTTTACCATCAACTTTTCCTATGACCACATAGCATTCTTAGATGTTTCACTTGAGAGGCTTGATGATGGTACGTTTAACACGGGAGTATACAGGAAGAAGTGTTATAAAAATGCTCTGTTAAATAGAGATAGTATGCATCCCAAACATGTTTTTAAAAACATTGTACGAGGACAGGCGGTCAGAGTATCAAGGCTTAATCCATCACAAGAACAGTATGAAAAAGAACTAACTAGCCTCAATGATAGGTTAATTGTTAGAGGTTATAAAGGAGAAGAAATTAAAGAAAGTTTTCATAAGGTTAAAGCAGACAGGGATGAGCAAGCATGCCCCTATTTCTCCAGGATAGGCGTTGAATACTATGCTGGGCAACAGAAGTTGAAAGAAGGTAGAAGAAAGAAATATCAAAAAGTGTCACTTCATTATACAGAAGATATCAATGAAATTAGAGATGTACTCAGTAAATATTGGGATATATTGACCATAGATCCCAGCATTAAAGGAATAGTGGGAGATCGACCTAGCTATGTTTTTAAAATAAAAGAATCTACATAGATTACTCTGTTCCTCTAATACAAGAACACCTCAGATAACAAACTCTAGAGGGACGATGAAATGTGGTAGATGTAATTTTTGTCAATTCATCAGTGTTACTAACATGTTTATACACCCTATAACATCTAAAATCTACACTTTTACAGTGGAAGGGACATGTAACACGGAACACTTAGTCTATTTGGCAACCTGCACAGAATGCAGAGCATTCTATGTAGGTAAGACAGATAGAATGTTTAAAAATAGGATACAAGAGCATATCTACCAGATAAAAATTGGATCTAGTGTCAATGCCCTGTCCAAGCATGTTATGGAAACAGATTCTACTCATGAATTTAGATTCTTAATTATATCCATTAATAAACCTACATTAAGAGCAGGAGATATCAGAAGTAGGACTGAGGAAATAGAGGCAGACTGGATTATACGTCTACAAGCACATTTTCCCCCTGGACTGAATGATAATATTCCTATTAAACCAAAATTGAAAAAAAGAAGGTTTAAATATTAATCAAGGTTGGGATATTAGGACTACTGAGACTGATGTATATCATAACACCTTAGAGACTATCACTTATAAGCCCCTTTTTAGCTTTGGAAAGGTTCTTTGTTCACTGTGTCTAGAATGTATATATATGCCTTATATATTTTTTTAAAAGTCTGTAGTTTAACTAGATATATTTATAAATGTTTTTTAAATGTTCTTCACATTTAGATAGTTTGTGATACATTTTTAACAGACGAGTTAGGTATTGTTTTATATGCTACACACTATTAAATTTTGCAGTTTTACGAGTTTTTAACTTTAAATAGTTAACTATTGTAATTATTTAAATTAATTGAAACTAATTATGTAATCAGTTTGAAATTAATTAGTTTGAAGTTAGTGTATATATATGGTCACAGTTTCAATGGTGTATTATGGTTTGAAAAAGCTGAATAGCGAAAGCGCTCACCTGTTTCTACAATAAACTGCAGCTAATAACTTTTATCTAGAGTTTTGACTGAAGAGTCTTTTTTTTGGAATCTTGGATTTATTTGGAGCTGATTTGGAGCTGAATTTGTCTGAAGAGACAAAGAGTTTGGTGTTATTTTGAGATTGGACTTACTTTACCTGACATTGTTGTTCCATGGACTGCCTAGGTAACTTCTGCACATAACTACTTTATTTCTCATACATTTATTTTTATTTATTTATTTTATTTTATTTTACATTTGTTGACTGGGCTAGTCTAGCTGGATATATGTCAATTTTTAGTAGAGGCCCGGGGAGAAAAGCTCCAGTAATTAAGCACATTATATGAAGATAGACACTTCAAATAGTAAGGTGTAAAATGAGGGCTAATTAATACACATATTACATAAAAAGTCATGGTAAATACAAAGTAAAATAGGCAAATGTCTTGAGAAAGAAAACTTATAGATTTTTTTCCCCCCAAGGAGTATTTCATAAGACTGTGTGTATGTCATTAAGGGAGAGCTAACAAGGCTATAAGGAGCAGAGATTACAGGAATTTAGGAGGAAGAGAGGACAGAGAGGTAAAAAAGGAAGTTAATCTGGGTTGGTACAGGAGCAAAGCCAGTGTTTATTGAGATGAATTTTCAGCTGCTTTTTGAAAAGTGGAAGGGAGGACAAAGACAGGATAACAGAGGGTAATTTGTTCCACATTTTGCCGACTGAGTTGGAAAAAAGACAATCACCTGCAAATTTAACTTAATCGAAAGCTGGTTCTGTAGCAGACTACTACTAAATGCTAGCAAAACCAAGTTGTTGCTGTTCTCCCCAACCCATCGCTCCCCTCAGGTCACCTTCAGAATCACATCTAACTACAGTACCGTAATATCCCTTGATAGCCCTACCAAACTACTTGGGGTACTAATTGACAATAGTCTGAAATTTGACCTTCATGTTAACCAAATTAAAAAAAAAACAATAAACTGGGCTCACTATACAGAAACAAAGCCTTCTTAACCCCTTTGGCCAGAGCCAACACAGCACGCATCCACCTATTTTCCACTCTCCTGTATGCCTCCCCCATTCTCACTAACCTCTCTAAAAGCAAACTAAATAAATTGTCTGCTACAACCATATCGCTAGATACGCTACAGGGGCTACCTTATCGCACACATCACTGTCAAAATCTAAAACTAGTAAAATGGCTCGAGTTCCCCAACCTACTAATCTACAATCGGCTTACAATGGCCCATAGAATACTTAACCAGCCATACAGAGTTCCTGGTATCCAACCCTCAATTACCCCTTACATCAGTACCAGACCACTGAGATCTATTGATAAATTAATGGTAAAACCTCTAAATCCTGCAATCATGCTGGTGACACAGTATTCTCCAATTACATAGCAAGAATTTGGAACTCAGTTCCTCCTGGCTTAACCTTCAAACCCTCTCTAACAAAATTTAAGATTGCAGCAAAAAATTATTTCCCCATCCACTGGATCTGTTCCTGCTCTAGCCCAGGTTAAGCTCCCTCCTCAGGCTACCTCTCTGTTATGTTCATTGCTTTATATTTTTCTATGTTCCTGCTCTAGTCCAGGTTAAGCTCTCTCCTCAGGCTACCTCTCTTATGCGCATTGCTTTATATTCCTGCTCTAGCCCAGGTTAAGGTCCCTCCTCAGGCTACCTCTCTCTTTTGCTCATTGCTTTATGTTCCTGCTCTAGCCCAGGTTAATCCCCCTTCTCAGGCTACCTCTCTGTTATGTTCATTGCTTCATGTTCCTGCTCTAGCCCAGGTTAATCCCCCTTCTCAGGCTACCTCTCTGTTATGTTCATTGCTTTATATTTTTCTATGTTCCTTCTCAAGCCCAGGTTACTCTCCCTTCTTGGGCTACCTCTGTATTATGTTCATTGCTTTATATTTTTCTATGTTCCTCCTCTAGCCCAGGTTACTCTCCCTCCTCAGGCTACCTCTGTATTATGTTCATTGCTTTATATTTTTCTATGTTCCTCCTCTAGCCCAGGTTACTCTCCCTCCTTGGGCTACCTCTGTATTATGTTCATTGCTTTATATATGTTCCTCCTCTAGCCCAGGTTACTCTCCCTCCTTGGGCTACCTCTGTATTATGTTCATTGCTTTATATTTTTCTATGTTCCTCCTCTAGCCCAGGTTACTCTCCCTCCTTGGGCTACCTCTGTATTATGTTCATTGCTTTATATTTTTCTATGTTCCTCCTCTAGCCCAGGTTACTCTCCCTCCTCGGGCTACCTCTGTATTATCCTCATTGCATAATATTTTTTTATGTTCCTGCTGTAGCCCAGGTTAATCTCCCTCCTCAGGCTACCTCTGTTATGTTCATTGCTTTATATTTTTCTATGTTCCTGCTCTAGTCCAGGTTAAGCTCCCTCCTCAGGCTTATCTCTCTCTTATGCGCATTGCTTTATATTCCTGCTCTAGCCCAGGTTAAGCTCCCTCCTCAGGCTACCTCTCTTTTATGTACATTGCTTTATATTTTTCTATGTTCCTGCTCTAGCCCAGGTTAAGCTCCATCTATACACACTGAGCAGATTGGAGGAGAGGTGTTGACTACAACTCTTAGCCGAGATATACAAGTATCCTGTTTATTTATACTGATTATTGTTTCTAGCAATTTATATATAGCACATTTTATTGCCTGCTGCACAGTTTTTGAGTGTATTTTTATTGCCATTAACTAACCTGCACGGGTAACTGATTTGTTTGCAGTTAAAAGCATTCTGTAGAGTCTCGTTGCTCCTTTATCTGTTTAAAAACTTTCATTTTGTGGCTTTCTGTATTGCTTACTGTCTGTAGGCCAATAGCTTTAGTATTGGTCACCACCCTCCCTCCCTGTTTATGTCTTGTTGTTATACTTGGTGGCTTTGCAGTTGCCCGCCCCTACTGTAAATCTGATCTGGGACCTCCTCCCAGTCTAGTGTCATTAGCTCATTCTACCTAATACAGAGAGAACATTTGATAAGGCCTTCTGTTTCTCCATTTTCCCTTCCAAAAAAACATTTTTTTTTTGCCTGAATCTCCTTGTTTCTGACTGTGCTTCTCAAACATTTTGGAAATATGGAGTATATTTTAGAGCATTTATTATAACTGTAATTGCCTTAATATTGCTACAACTGAAGTGCTCAAGGTTGCACTGCTTCTAAAGTGTTTGTGTGTTTTAGCTGCTTTTCTGTATATATAGACTTCTCTGTATATGTAGACTAGCTACTTATTCTGCTGTGTTACTGCCTCCTAAATCGTTTTTCAGTTGTGCACTTGCCTTGCTTCATTTAAAAAGTTTTAAATTGCTAATTTCGTAGAGTTTTAATTGCTTTTACTGTTGAGGACTACACACTCGTGTGTTAGCCTTTTGGGTTTATTTACTTATTATTGCATTGTTTAGCTTGTTTCAACAAAAAAATACTATCTTGTTTGCTCTTTTCCCACCTTTCCTAGCCAGTCCATATCCCAGGCTTTGCTTGTCTCAGGACTTTATTTTCTGTGTTCAGAGCTATCCAGACCTTGCTGTGGTAGAGGGAAGTCCTACTGATAACCAGTGGGAGTGGTGAGCATTGTATTGCCTATCTAACACTAGAGGAGTGGTTTCCAGCTCTGAAATTGTAATTTTATTAGCCTTTTTGGCCTGATTTCTATCCCTTTCAACTTTCTGGCTTAAAAACGTGTGTGTTTGCACATTTTTCACATCGTGCAGCACTGCAAGGCTACAGTTAAACTATTCCAGGTGCCAGAAAGTCTGCTCTTCAAATTTTCACTTAGAACTAGCTGGTTTCTCAGTAGTAGCACTAAAATCTGAACCCCTGTGACTAGCACTTGCTCTAGAACCTGCTGGAAAGCACTAGGAAGCCTGAAACTGATTCAAGCACTCAGCTCTCCTTGTCAATAAGGAGAAATTAATCATAGGCACTAAACAGCTTGTAATTGCAAAGTACCTTGCAAAGGTAAGGGAAAACAGCTGTTTAACTTTACAAAAAAAGCACCTAAACAGGCATGTCCAAGGGTCAGCTTCCAGTGATTTCTCCTATCCACCTGGTGAATCTGGGCACATTGGGGCAGTGCGGCAACTGCCTCATGTACACAGACAATCCTCTCCTCCTACAACCCAACACTACAACCTGCGAGAGATGCACTTACATAGCCAAACTGGAAGCAAAGATCTCTCCGGCCAAGATTATGCTAGACAGTCAAGAGGAGAAGGTTAACACCTGCATTACACCTCAAGCAACTCGTGGCCCTTCAAAACCCACACCCACACATAGCAACACTAAACCCACATATACGGAGGCCCTTAACATTAACCTGCCCAAGCAACAAAGACCTCTGAAGCCGAAATGCAAATAAGCACCAGCCACAACCAAAGTGACACACAGCTCACAACACCAGTGTGCCACCCAACGTTGCCCCTAAGGCAAGACAATGTAGCCAACACTTTGGTCATAGGTGACTCTCTAGTCAGGCACACTGATGTCCCACTCACCAGGCTGAACAAGGAGAAAATTACAGTCAGCTACCTGTCTGGTGCCAGGATCCGTCACGTAACGCATGCACTCCAGTCACTCCACAACAGGTACAAATACGACTCTGTCATTATCCACGCTGGAGTGAATGACTTGAGACGTACCTCCCTGGACTGCATGAAAAGAGACATGGAAGAGCTCTTGGATCATGTGACCCAGGCAGGTATGACCCTAGCCCTGAGTAGCATCCTGCCTTCACCCAGAATTATACCACAGTACAAGGACAAAATGATTGACTTCAACAATTGGCTAAGCTTCTGGTGTCATTCAAAGGGGATCCAGTATTTGTCTGCCTGGGAGGACATGATCGACAAACCACGATGCTTTGCCAGAGATGGTCTACACCTCTCACCCCTGGGATTCAAGTTACTGGCTAAAGCTCTTGCCATCCCTATAGTGCCTTTTTTAGGCAAGGTTCAAAGGACAAAACCACCACCGTAACAGGTACAAGCAAGCAAAATCTGAAGGTAATGCAACTCAGTGCTAGAAGTCTAAACCTCAAAATGCACTCTCTCGAAGCACTCCTAAAAATGGAGAACATCAATAACTGTGCAGTAACTGAGACCTGGTTCAAGGCTCCAGAGAGCACCCCTGCAATACCATGCTACAATTCTTACCACACTTTTCGCCCACAAAACCAAGACCGAAACACTAAAGGTGGAGGAGTGTCCATATTCACCAAGGATATTCACACCTCCAGGCTAGTTGCCCAACGCAATGAATCTGAAATTCTCCAGGTGCCACTAACACTAGGTAAGACTGCAATCCAAATTGTAGCTTGCTACAGATCCCCCACAATGCCCCAAGATTCTCACTACACCTTTCTAAACGTACTGGAAAATATTAAGATACAACCAAACACCCTAATACTGGATGATTTCAACTACCCTGCCATTAATTGGGAAAACTACTCGGGTACCAACTCCTTTTCCCAACGGTTCTTGGAATTCATAAATTCCAATGCCCTGGATCAAATAATCCATTGTTCCACCAGGGGATCCAATATCCTAGACCTGGTCATTACCAACATGGGAGATAGATGCTCCACACCAGTGGTCACCCCCTCATTGGTCAGGTCTGACCATAAGCAAATCACCTTTGACATCCACATCCCACCCTCACCCCCCAGTTAGGAAACCTCCTTAAAAAAACTTCTCCAAAGCCAACTTCATGCAACTGAAGCCATAAGTGACAAACTTCACAACACCCACGCAGACGGGAACTGGAAGTTCGACTGCAGAATCCTACACTAAGGCACTGTACGAGCACATCCACTCGTGCATGAATCGTGCCATCCCAAATAGAACCAAGATGCTCTTCTCCAAAAAAAGGAAGCTAATCTGGTGGTACCCTGCTATGAACAAACTATACAACAGAAGGAAGAAACTGTTGCAGAAAAGAGGAAAATCCCAGGATGCAAAAACCTCCCTCACCAGCCTCTGTAAGAAGCTGAGATCCCTCATAAAATCCTCAAAAGCTAGTTACGAAAATAAAATTGTCAAAGATTCCAAAGATTCCAAAGACGACCACAAGGCATTCTATAGTTATGTCAAGAATCTAAATGGCAATGCTCAGATCTGCTTGGAGCTACAACAGAATGGCATTAAATGTACTGATCCCAAGGATATTGCCAATATCCTGGCAGGTCGATTTAGTGCCAACTTCACCCCCCTCTCACCCCCTAAAGGGCCCATCTTGATACCAAATGTTTGCCAAATTCCAATAATCATGGCCATACAGGTAGAAACCGCACTCTCCAAAGCTAAGAATACAGCATCCATGGGACCAGATAACATCCCAGGTTGTGTACTACATGAACTACAAAATGAACTGGCATCTCACCTAAGTGTCATGTTTAATCATAGCCTCACCTCAGGCTTCGTGCCCACTGAGTGGTGCACAGCTACAGTTATCCCGCTCCACAAGGGAGGATCTGCCTTGGATCCCGGGAACTACCGTTCCATCAGTCTGACAAGCCTGATCTGCAAGGGCATGGAACGCATTATCATGGAACTTATAAACAAAGACATTGGCAACCTCCAAACACTGGACTCCACCCAGTTTGGGTTTGTGAAGGGCCGATCTTGTCTCCTGAATCTGATTGACTTTGAATCAGTCTCCAGAGCAGTGGACGAGGGTAAGGTGGTCCACACAGCCTATCTGGACCTCGCCAAGGCCTTCAACACCAGCCCCCACTCTGGAATCATAGATAAACTTATTAAGCTGGTCATAAATCCCTACATCACTCGATGGGTTGCCAACTGGCTTACTGACGGAACACAGGCTGTAAAAGTAGCCGACTCCAATCCAGCTCCAGACAAGTGGAGTACCTCCGGGTTCAGTCCTGGGACCACTCTTGTTTGGCATCTACTTCTCTGAAGTACAGGCCAACACTAAGGGACTCTGGCTAACAAAGTTTGCAGATGACTGCAAACTGGGAGCCATTATTGAATCCCCAAATGATGTGGATAGTCTACAAAAGGGCCTTACAGAAACAGATGCCTGGTGACAGAGCCATGGGCTCAAGCTTAATGCCAAGAAATGTATAGTTACCCCCTTTGGAAAAAAACATGTACCCATGAATTACCACATAGGTGGCAGTACACTAAACATCGAAAGTGTGATGAGAGACTTGGGGACACAGGTGGACAGTGGTCTCTTTCGAGAACCACATCGCCACAACGGTCAGGAAATCCTTCTATGTGGCACACCGCATCACTAAGGGCTTTTCATCCAGAAAAAAGGTCATTGTCCCACTGTACTTATCCCTCATTAGACCCATTATAGAGTATAATGCCCCATTTGGTATGTACCTCACAAGACATCTGCAACAGCTGGGAAGGCCACAGAAATATTTCACTAAAAGAATCACAGGCCTAAAGCAGATGCCATATGCTGACCGTCTTAAAAAAAAAAAACAAACAAAAAAAACTCCCGCTATACTCTGTGGCATATCGTCTACTCAGAGGCGATATCCGCTTAACATACAAGGCATGTCAAACCCTGAGCTTTTGGACATGCTCCACTTAAAGAAATCCCAATACCTCAGAGCCACATGCTCCAGGGAGCTAAACCTTGTCATAATAAACAAAACATGCTGGAGGGATAGGTTCCTGACCCAGAGACTCTCCATACTCTGGAATAGACTACCCATACATGTCAAGCAGAGCACCTCATGGGCCCTCTTCAAAAGGAACCTTGATGATTGGATGGGAGATAGGAAATTCACTGCAGGGATCATGTCAGTCGCCCTGCTAGACAGGGGTCCAGAGAAGTAAATATTGTGGGAAGAAATATCCAGGGAATTGTTATGGCTAGGCTTGCATAGGCCCTAGGGCCGATAGCCTAGTACCAACCTATGAACCCTCCTCAGGCTCCCTCTCTGTTGTGCTCATTGCTTTATGTTCCTGCTGTAGCCCAGGTTATTCTCCCTCCTCAGGCTACCTCTCTGTTATACTAATTGCTTTATATTTTTCTATGTTCCTGCTCTAGCCCAGGTTACCCTCCTTCCTCAGGCTACCTCCCTCTCGTGCTCATTGTTTTATATTTTTCTATGTTCCTGTTCTAGCCCAGGTTAGTCTCCCTCCTCAGGCTACCTCTCTGTTATGCTTGTTGCTTTATATTTTTCTATGTTCCTCCTCTAGCTCCAGTTACTCCCCCGTCCTCTGGCTACCTCTCCCTTGTGCTCATTGCTTTATATTTTTCTATGTTCCTCCTCTAGCTCCAGTTACTCCCCCGTCCTCAGGCTACCTCTCTGTTATGCTCATTGCTTTATATTTTTCTATGTTCCTGCTCTAGCCCAGGTTAGTCTCCATCCTCAGGCTACCTCTCTGTTATGCTCATTGCTTTATATTTTTCTATGTTCCTGCTCTAGCCCAGGTTAGTCTCCCTCCTCAGGCTACCTCTCTGTTATGCTCATTGCTTTATATTTTTCTATGTTCCTGCTCTAGCCCAGGTTAGTCTCCCTCCTCAGGCTACCTCTCTGTTATGCTCATTGCTTTATATTTTTCTATGTTCCTGCTCTAGCCCAGGTTAGTCTCCCTCCTCAGGCTACCTCTCCTCAGGCTACCTCTCTGTTATGCTTGTTGCTTTATATTTTTCTATGTTCCTCCTCTAGCTCCAGTTACTCCCCCGTCCTCTGGCTACCTCTCTCTTGTGCTCATTGCTTTATATTTTTCTATGTTCCTCCTCTAGCTCCAGTTACTCCCCTGTCCTCAGGCTACCTCTCTGTTATGCTCATTGCTTTATATTTTTCTATGTTCCTGCTCTAGCCCAGGTTAGTCTCCCTCCTCAGGCTACCTCTCTGTTATGCTCATTGCTTTATATTTTTCTATGTTCCTGCTCTAGCCCAGGTTAGTCTCCCTCCTCAGGCTACCTCTCTGTTATGCTCATTGCTTTATATTTTTCTATGTTCCTCCTCTAGCTCCAGTTACTCCCCCGTCCTCAGGCTACCTCTCTGTTATGCTCATTGCTTTATATTTTTCTATGTTCCTCCCCTAGCTCCAGTTACTCCCCCGTCCTCAGGCTACCTGTCTGTTATGCTTGTTGCTTTATATTTTTCTGTGTCCCTCCTCTAGCTCCAGTTACTCCCCCGTCCTCTGGCTACCTCTCTCTTGTGCTCATTGCTTTATATTTTTCTATGTTCCTCCTCTAGCTCCAGTTACTTCCCTGTCCTCAGTCTACCTGTCTGTTATGCTCATTGCTTTATATTTTTCTATGTTCCTCCTCTAGCTCCAGTTACTCCCCCGTCCTCAGGCTACCTCTCTGTTATGCTTGTTGCTTTATATTTTTCTGTGTTCCTGCTCTAGCTCCAGTTACTCCCCCGTCCTCAGGCTACCTCTCTGTTATGCTCGTTGCTTTATATTTTTCTATGTTCCTGCTCTAGCCCAGGTTACCCTCCTTCCTCAGGCTACCTCTCTCTTGTGTTCATTGCTTTATATTTTTCTATGTTCCTGCTCTAGCTCCAGTTACTCCCCCGTCCTCAGGCTACCTCTCTGTTATACATGTTGCTTTATATTTCTCTCTTCCTCATTTCTACTCTGTTGTTATATTGCTCCTACACCATACTACCCGAACTTACTCCCCAATTTTCTCTCGGCTTATTATCTCTTGCAGGGTTTCTTTGTATTAGTAATTTGAATTGTTGGTATTATATTTTTAACTGTATTTGTTAAATTATTCTTGTATTTCTGGAGGTTTTCTCCCCGTTACCTCCACTGAAAATGGATATTTATTCAGTTGGACTTTCCTGGTTAACAAATGTAAAATAAATAAGTGTAGTAATAGTTGTTTGATAGTATGAGTATTGACTGCAGGGGAAATGATTGGTGCCAACTTATGAAGATGCTTGTAGGATGTTGGTCTCCATATATTATAAAGTCTCCTTTGTGGCTTCATAAGGGTACTTGCCTGAACAAGTTCATTGTGAGGAACCGTCCATTCCTGAATCATTATTCTCACGGCCTGTTGGAAAGGGATCTTTCTGAGTTAGGGAGTCTTGTGCAGCTATTATCGTCTCTACAGCCAGTGTCTCTTAGTCTCTGTTTTTTTTTTTTTTTTTTTTTTTTTTTTTTTGCAGCAGAGATAAATTTTTGTTACTGCTGTTTATTTCACAAGACTTTGTCATATTTATAGCTGGTATAGCATCCCGGTTCCTCGTTCTCCCTTAATTTGCAGTCGGATGTAGTCTTTTATTTGTTACTCAGTTCTGCTTTCTTATAATGATTTTATAAAGTGCTGTCATGGTTTAACCTGTAGGTGCTCAGTGCTTACAGATAAGGCCACTGTTGACATGTGGTACCCACACATTTCTAATTAAAGCCGTCCTGTTCTTCCCCAACTGATGTGCTGTTCCTCTGCTTTATTTTCCTGTACTACTTTTGCATTCATTTCATTTGCTGTATTAGCTGATATTTTCACAGGACCAGTTGATTTAAAAAAAAAAAAAAAAAAAAAAAAAATTTTCAGCCTTGACAGTCTGTCATTCATACTTTATTTTTCTCACTTAAGGGCTAATTGTTTTTCCTTTCTGTACCCCCCCAGTAAATCAGCTGTTTTTTAATGAATTAATGTTTTTAGCCATATCTTCTGATGTGACAGTTTCGTATTTGGGTTTTCACTCTGTTTGCTGTCAGAATTCTCATTGCAGGTTGTTGCCCAGTTCACATTAATTCTGCATGCTGCTGGCTCCGATCCTGTTTGTTCATCTGTAATGTACCGAAGCATTCATGACATTACTTCAGCATTCTCCATTTAGGAGTACTTCCCCCTTCTGTAATGTCATTACTTCAGCATTCTCCATTTAGGAGTACTTCCCCCTTCTGTAATGTCATGTCATAAAGTTTAGTCTGATTTAGTTTTTATGTTTATCTGCCACTGTTTGCAGCTGATTTAGTTTGTACTCCCCCCCCCCCCCCCCTATAGTTTTTGTTTCCTGCCTCGTACAAAATAATTTTTCACACCCTTTCCATCTACTCTGTTACTGTCGTCATTTTGTAGCCCCCTTTACACCCCGATTGATTTATTGCATCTCATGTCTCTCCAGTGTGCTGCTTATTGCTTTTTCCCATAACCCACTGGCAGACAGCCTGGTCTGGCAGTTCAGAGGACTGTAGCTCTGAGCTGTTAATGAGCTGCTTCTGTAGTCGAGGGTACAGGGTTTGAGTCCTTCCAAGTCCAATTGCCTACTGTGCGACTCTGAACAAGTCACTTAACCAAGCAGTGCTTCCAGGTTGCTCCTGAAAAGTGACATATGCCCAGGACGATTACCCAATTAAAACAAATGCCACTCCTTATGGTGAAAGAATGTGGTACCATTCCCCATTTTCTTCTCCTTTATTTATTTTTGTTCCATGTTCTCTTCTGACCATCAGCCCTCTGTGGTCTTTTGGCATGTTCATTTCTTGCTGGGTGAGAGACGTTCCCACCCCATTTGTGCCCCAAGAGCTGATAATTTATCACAGGACTGTTGCTTTGGAAGCCATTAGGACTTTTTTGCTTTTGGCCATAAACCCACCCCAGGTGGTTGACATGAACGCAGATGTCATTGCGGAAGGTCCTGTTGTGCCGTCCCTAACATATGTAGATGCATGCTGCCATTAGTGACTTGGCTGGGCCAACCCCTCCTGTCTCCAGTCTGTGGTCCTGTCTGTTGCCTAGCTGACCAGAACATGAGTGAGCAATGGTCAAACACTCCATCTCCACTTCTCCCGCCTAACTTTTCCAGTGCCCAAGCTGCTAATATAAGTAATAATCCTGTGCTTAACGTATTGCCCAGTGTTTGTCATCCTCCCAGGGGAGCACAGCAAGCATTTGCAGTTAAGCTCAGTAATCGGCTGGCAAATTTACTGTCCATATCACATGTAAATAGTTTGACTGTATAGATTTTAGTCAGTAAGAGGACACCTTTTGTCTTGCTGTCATTTGGCAGTACTGCACTATCGCTTGTGTCCATGATTTGAGGTATTAGTGGTGTAGTAATAACTTCCTTCAGTGCATCCACTAAGTAAGGCTTCATGTTAGAATCTTTCTATCCCCAAATCATTGTAGGTAGCCCATCGTTATGAGGTATTACCCTAAACCGATAATTACTACTTCATTTTTCAAGCTGTCTCCTTGCTGATGGAAGACCTCAGAGCATTTGCCTGCCCTTCCAAAACGTTTGGCATCTGTCTCATAAATATTGCTGAATATATTTCTCGTCTCCCATGTAGTCCGTAAATCTGTCGCTGCTGGATAAATATTTATTTATTGCATTTGTTTACCGGGAAAGTCCACTGGGCCGTAACGGTGCCCATTTTCAGTGGAGGCCCGGGGAGAACATCTCCACAGTGATACATACATATAGATTAATGAAGCACAAGCAGCAATACAAAGTTCGACAGAGATACATACGTACAGATTTATACATCATACCTAACAGCAGAATATGTACAATGAGATGACACTACTAAATGTAAAGTAACCGTTCAGTCAGATGGAACTGATAAAGGTAAGGTTCAGGCAACAATGTGATGTGTACAGTTTGATTAAAAACGCATATCACAATAATATCAGATTAAACTGCCTAAGAATTTAAGTAAGCTAAGAAAAGGGAGAGTATCTGAGTAAATCTAGCTATTGGCAGTACGGAGAGGTTGGTGATGCATTAAAAGAAGTACAGAAGCTGTGCTAAAATATAAACTGACAACATATGAGAGATGGAGGGTTAACTATTGAGGAGATATAGAAGAAGTTATAGGAAGTGAAAAAAGAGTTAGAAAGCAGAGGTGTGTGAAGAACAGGATATCTCATTAATGGACTCCTAGCCATAGGTAGCAGTAATGAAATGTTTCTTTGCACCCTTAGTCTCAATCATATTTCCAAAGCCTTCTGACATTCAGGAACATTTTATTTAAAATACATACACACATATATATATATATATATATATATATATATATATATATATATATATATATACACACACACACACACATATATATATATATATATATATATATATATATATATATATATATATATAATCACCCCAGGAGCTGAGCCGAAGAACTGCGAGAGGAGTAACAGAGTAATTCACGCTGACCGTCCTCTGTAGGGCTCCGTTAACCAAACAAAGCCAAACTGGATCCACAGTAATACACCAACTTAGAGGAAACGCAAACCATACGGTTCAAGGCTGAAAAGTTTTAATAGTGTGAGCGCTTTCGCGAGCATTACACCCGCTTCATCAGACAAACATGAACATTACAGAACTTAATTTAAAAACATTTCAAATCAAACTCCAATCCAATACAAAAACAGCCACCTACCCATGTGACTTGTTCGTAAATACGTTCAAAGAATGGCACTGACCTTTAAAACGATATCCTATCATTACCAACTACTGGATGTAAACATAGCGCTGTGCGTGTTAATTACATCTGATCGCACAACTAAATATCAAATTCAAATTGCGATCTTACAGGAATATAAAAAACAAACTGATGATGCCTTGATAAAATGCTAAATGCTCATATCTATGAGCATTAATAGTTGGTAATGATAGGATATCGTTTTAAAGGTCAGCGCCATTCTTTGAACGTATTTACGAACAAGTCACATGGGTAGGTGGCTGTTTTTGTATTGGATTGGAGTTTGATTTGAAATGTTTTTAAATTAAGTTCTGTAATGTTCATGTTTGTCTGATGAAGCGGGTGTAATGCTGAAAAGCTTCACACTATTAAAACTTTTAAACTTTTCAGCCTTGAACCGTATGGTTTGTGTTTCCTCTAAGCTGGTGTATTACTGTGGATCCAGTTTGGCTCCGTTTGGTTAACGGAGCCCTACAGAGGACGGTCAGCGTGAATTACTCTGTTACTCCTCTCTCAGTTCTTCGGCTCGGCTCCTGGGGTGATTATATTTGTACTTTCTTCTTGTCTACGCCAGGGTGGTTTATATTTGTTTTCATCAAGGGAATGGAAGGAGCTGAGAGCCGTTCCAATGGGACTGACCATTCAAATTTACTTGGTACCAGATTTATGAACTTAATGGAAGACAATGGTAATCCTTTGGTCAGTTTTGATGGCCATGTGCAGTCTGGTAATATGGAACATGCATTGATTGATGAAGAGTTAGCAAAATCGATTAAGAGAGACTTGGAAAATGAACTATACAAGTTTAAACGCCTCCAGGCCCAGAGATATATGGAGGCCAGCCTTGCCAAAGGCATTGTACCGAGGGGTTTACGCATCCTCAACATGCCCACATATGGGAATTTATATCCAGCTTTAATAAGTGGCAACAAATTAATCTTAATGCCAGCCGGGCCTATATGCAATTATTAATAGATTTTTTCCTTCCAATTGAGGCAGAGTGTAAAACCAATATCACCAGCTATCAAGAACGTTTAGTAACAGCATTGGGTGATGGTCCTACTGATTTGTATATACATGAACTGTTTGATCGGGTTGGCCGCTATGAAACCAATTTGTTAAATAACAAACGTAAAAAAATGAGCCGGGATTTGAAGGACTTTGCCGAACAACATGTGTTTGTTTGGCCCAGACCGGCGCCTGAGAGAAGGGACTCTCGGGCTCAAGGAAGAAGATCAGAAGCTGCCTTGATCAGGGATTTGCCTACAAATACTACAACCAGTAAAGGAAACTATTCCATCAGTACAGTTCCGGTTAATGGTGTTCCCATTCAGTCCACCATGGGAGAATGCCTACAGTCCATCGTGATAGAGAACAATAACAATATGGTTACCCTCCCTAATATGGAGGTCGTACCAGCGGCGACCAGTGAAGCCATCAGTTCACCAGTGGAAAGCCATGCTTTATCTCTATATACCACTCCGAGTGAGGGAGTGGAAGGAATTGTGACATCATTGGATAATCCACGTCCATCTACTAACAATACTACTTTGGCAGGAGCAGTTAGAAGAAAAATACAACTCGAGAGAGTTGAGGTTCACAACCCCACAGAGGCCCCTTTTCCTATAAGACTGAACAGAAAGAGATCTTTGGAAAACGACAGTATCAGAGGAGCCAAAAGGAAAGATCCCCTGATGGGGCAACAACAAACACTCCAGACTTTTTGGAGTTGAGGTCTCTTGTGCATAATATTTCAGATTATTCATTGTCTACTTCTGAGACTGAGTTGTTGAACAAAGGTACGTCTTTCATCCCCACTACCAACATTGACTTAAGCCAGCTTGTTATAGCATTGAGACTTTTTGCAAGAAATGTGTGTTTAAAATTGTTTTTTCGTGATAGCAAGGACAATGTTAATTTGTCCACCAATGTTAATTTGCCTACTAGGAAAAAGAGTACGTTTATGCCACCAATGAACAGCAATGTTGATATATTCATTAAAGCTGTAGAGAAGGATCTATATAACTGTGGTAATTTGTGCCCCAATGAGTTAGATAGCAATTTAACTAGGTCTCAAACTGAAGCGCTACAAAGTCTTAGAAACAGCAAGATAACTATCAGGCCCGCTGATAAAGGGGGCCCGATTGTAGTATTAGACACCTATTACTATCATTCAACAATGATTAATATGCTGAGCACAGATGCATATGAAATAGTATCCATTGATTGTGTGCACAGCATGAAAGAGAGTATAGACAGGACCCTCTTGGAATGCAAACAGACAGGATGCATGACAGAGGACCTTTATAAGTTCATGCAAGTACAACATCCATTGATTCCTACTATTTCAGGGCTCCCTAAGATCCATAAAAATGCATTAAAGCCTGATCTTAGACCTATAGTGGCAGGTTCAGGTTGGCTCACTGAGCCAATTTCTATATTTCTCGATCAAGAATTAAAACATCTTGTCAGGTCGTCTAACTATATTTTGCAGGACACGGAACAGTTTCTAAGGGAATTATACACTAGTACTTCCACACTTGATTCAGAGGGAATTAGTAATATTATTTTTGTTACCATGGATGTGAACTCATTGTTTACTTGTATACCAAATAATGAAGGTATACATTCTCTACAATCGTATTTGGCTAAATACTCAGTTTTCTACTAGTAAGGTTGATTATTTGCTACTCTTAATGGAGATTGTTCTTGAAAACAACGTCTTTCTGTATGGTGAAACCTGTTATAAACAGGTAAAAGGGGTCGCCATGGGCACTAGCTGTGCTAACAGCTATGCCAGTTTAGTCATGGCGACCTTTGAGGACATCTACATTATTCATAATTCACACATTCACTTCTACAAGAGGTTTGTGGATGATCTCTTTTTTCTGTGGAAGGGGACACAAGAAGAACTTTTTATTTTTTATCATGAACTTAATTCCAACAGTTCTTTTATAAAGTTCACTATGAATCTATCGTCTATTAGTGTAGATTTTTTAG